>NW_027489496.1:0-39353 GCF_050948215.1 Halictus rubicundus
TCCGTCCATTATTTGCTAATATCGTCGATAAATAATAATTGTAGCGAGTTTGTGTTATGATATATATATGTTAGAAACCGTCTATATTACAGTGATATCACGTCGAAAATCGTCTAGGACCGATACTTAAAAAGTTTCCCTCTTATTTGTGGGACTTAGAAAAATTTCCAGAGTTTTGTGTCGACGGAGTAGTACATCCGTCCATTATTTGCTAATAACTCGATAAATAATAATTGGTAGCGAGTTTGGTGTTATGATATATATTGTTAGAAACCGTCTATATTACAGTGATATCACGTCGAAAATCGTCTAGGACGATACGGAAAAAGTTTCCTCTTATGCGTGGGACTTAGAAAAATTTCGTCGTACTGTCCGACGTAGTAGTACATCCGTCCATTATTTGCTAATAACTCGATAAATAATAATTGTAGCGAGTTTGGTGTTATGATATATATTGTTAGAAACCGTCTATATACAGTGATATCACGTCGAAAATCGTCTAGGACCGATACGGAAAAAGTTTCCTCTTAGCGGTGGGACTTAGAAAAATTTCCAGAGTTTTGTCGACGGAGTAGTACATCCGTCCATTATTTGCTAATAACTCGATAAATAATAATTGTAGCGAGTTTGGTGTTATGATATATATTGTTAGAAACCGTCTATATTACAGTGATATCACGTCGAAAATCGTCTAGGACCGATACGGAAAAAGTTTCCTCTTAGCGGTGGGACTTAGAAAAATTTCCAGAGATTTGTCGACGGAGTAGTACATCCGTCCATATTTGCTAATAACTCGATAAATAATAATTGTAGCGAGTTTGGTGTTATGATATATATTGTTAGAAACCGTCTATATTACAGTGATATCACGTCGAAAATCGTCTAGGACCGATACGGAAAAAGTTTCCTCTTAGCGGTGGGACTTAGAAAAATTTCCAGAGTTTTGTCGACGGGAGTAGTACATCCGTCCATTATTTGCTAATAACTCGATAAATAATAATTGTAGCGAGTTTGGTGTTATGATATATATTGTTAGAAACCGTCTATATTACAGTGATATCACGTCGAAAATCGTCTAGGGACCGATACTTAAAAAGTTTCCTCTTAGCGGTGGGACCTTAGAAAAATTTCCAGAGTTTTGTCGACGGAGTAGTACATCCGTCCATTATTTGCTAATAACTCGATAAATAATAATTGTAGCGAGTTTGGTGTTATGATATATATTGTTAGAAACCGTCTATATTACAGTGATATCACGTCGAAAATCGTCTAGGACCGATACGGAAAAAAGTTTCCTCTTAGCGGTGGGACTTAGAAAAATTTCCAGAGTTTTGTCGACGGAGTAGTACATCCGTCCATTATTTGCTAATAACTCGATAAATAATAATTGTAGCGAGTTTGGTGTTATGATATATATATTGTTAGAAACCGTCTATATTACAGTGATATCACGTCGAAAATCGTCTAGGACCGATACGGAAAAAGTTTCCTCTTAGCGGTGGGACTTAGAAAAATTTCCAGAGTTTTGTCGACGGAGTAGTACATCCGTCCATTATTTGCTAATAACTCGATAAATAATAATTGTAGCGAGTTTGGTGTTATGATATATATTGTTAGAAACCGTCTATATTACAGTGATATCACGTCGAAATCGTCTAGGACCGATACTTAAAAATTTTCCTCTTATTTGTGGGACTTAGAAAAATTTCCAGAGTTTTGTCGACGGAGTAGTACATCCGTCCATTATTTGCTAATAACTCGATAAATAATAATTGTAGCGAGTTTGGTGTTATGATATATATTGTTAGAAACCGTCTATATTACAGTGATATCACGTCGAAAATCGTCTAGGACCGATACGGAAAAAGTTTCCTCTTAGCGGTGGGACTTAGAAAAATTTCGTCGAACGTCCGACGGAGTAGTACATCCGTCCATTATTTGCTAATAACTCGATAAATAATAATTGTAGCGAGTTTGGTGTTATGATATATATTGTTAGAAACCGTCTATATTACAGTGATATCACGTCGAAAATCGTCTAGGACCGATACGGAAAAAGTTTCCTCTTAGCGGTGGGACTTAGAAAAATTTCCAGAGTTTTGTCGACGGAGTAGTACATCGTCCATTATTTGCTAATAACTCGATAAATAATAATTGTAGCGAGTTTGGTGTTATGATATATATTGTTAGAAACCGTCTATATTACAGTGATATCACGTCGAAAATCGTCTAGGACCGATACGGAAAAAGTTTCCTCTTAGCGGTGGGACTTAGAAAAATTTCCAGAGTTTTGTCGACGGAGTAGTACATCCGTCCATTATTTGCTAATAACTCGATAAATAATAATTGTAGCGAGTTTGGTGTTATGATATATATTGTTAGAAACCGTCTATATTACAGTGATATCACGTCGAAAATCGTCTAGGACCGATACGGAAAAAGATTCCTCTTAGCGGTGGGACTTAGAAAAATTTCCAGAGTTTTGTCGACGGAGTAGTACATCCGTCCATTATTTGCTAATAACTCGATAAATAATAATTGTAGCGAGTTTGGTGTTATGATATATATTGTTAGAAACCGTCTATATTACAGTGATATCACGTCGAAAATCGTCTAGGACCGATACGGAAAAAGTTTCCTCTTAGCGGTGGGACTTAGAAAAATTTCCAGAGTTTTGTCGACGGAGTAGTACATCCGTCCATTATTTGCTAATAACTCGATAAATAATAATTGTAGCGAGTTTGGTGTTATGATATATATTGTTAGAAACCGTCTATATTACAGTGATATCACGTCGAAAATCGTCTAGGACCGATACGGAAAAAGTTTCCTCTTAGCGGTGGGACTTAGAAAAATTTCCAGAGTTTTGTCGACGGAGTAGTACATCCGTCCATTATTTGCTAATAACTCGATAAATAATAATTGTAGCGAGTTTGGTGTTATGATATATATTGTTAGAAACCGTCTATATTACAGTGATATCACGTCGAAAATCGTCTAGGACCGATACGGAAAAAGTTTCCTCTTAGCGGTGGGACTTAGAAAAATTTCCAGAGTTTTGTCGACGGAGTAGTACATCCGTCCATTATTTGCTAATAACTCGATAAATAATAATTGTAGCGAGTTTGGTGTTATGATATATATTGTTAGAAACCGTCTATATTACAGTGATATCACGTCGAAAATCGTCTAGGACCGATACGTAAAAAGTTTCCTCTTAGCGGTGGGACTTAGAAAAATTTCCAGAGTTTTGTCGACGGAGTAGTACATCCGTCCATTATTTGCTAATAACTCGATAAATAATAATTGTAGCGAGTTTGGTGTTATGATATATATATTGTTAGAAACCGTCTATATTACAGTGATATCACGTCGAAAATCGTCTAGGACCGATACTTAAAAATTTTCCTCTTATTTGTGGGACTTAGAAAAATTTCCAGAGTTTTGTCGACGGAGTAGTACATCCGTCCATTATTTGCTAATAACTCGATAAATAATAATTGTAGCGAGTTTGGTGTTATGATATATATTGTTAGAAACCGTCTATATTACAGTGATATCACGTCGAAAATCGTCTAGGACCGATACGGAAAAAGTTTCCTCTTAGCGGTGGGACTTAGAAAAATTTTCGTCGAACGTCCGACGGAGTAGTACATCCGTCCATTATTTGCTAATAACTCGATAAATAATAATTGTAGCGAGTTTGGTGTTATGATATATATTGTTAGAAACCGTCTATATTACAGTGATATCACGTCGAAAATCGTCTAGGACCGATACGGAAAAAGTTTCCTCTTAGCGGTGGGACTTAGAAAAATTTCCAGAGTTTTGTCGACGGAGTAGTACATCCGTCCATTATTTGCTAATAACTCGATAAATAATAATTGTAGCGAGTTTGGTGTTATGATATATATTGTTAGAAACCGTCTATATTACAGTGATATCACGTCGAAAATCGTCTAGGACCGATACTTAAAAAGTTTCCTCTTAGCGGTGGGACTTAGAAAAATTTCCAGAGTTTTGTCGACGGAGTAGTACATCCGTCCATTATTTGCTAATAACTCGATAAATAATAATTGTAGCGAGTTTGGTGTTATGATATATATTGTTAGAAACCGTCTATATTACAGTGATATCACGTCGAAAATCGTCTAGGACCGATACGGAAAAAGTTTCCTCTTAGCGGTGGGACTTAGAAAAATTTCCAGAGTTTTGTCGACGGAGTAGTACATCCGTCCATTATTTGCTAATAACTCGATAAATAATAATTGTAGCGAGTTTGGTGTTATGATATATATTGTTAGAAACCGTCTATATTACAGTGATATCACGTCGAAAATCGTCTAGGACCGATACGGAAAAAGTTTCCTCTTAGCGGTGGGACTTAGAAAAATTTCCAGAGTTTTGTCGACGGAGTAGTACATCCGTCCATTATTTGCTAATAACTCGATAAATAATAATTGTAGCGAGTTTGGTGTTATGATATATATTGTTAGAAACCGTCTATATTACAGTGATATCACGTCGAAATCGTCTAGGACCGATACGTAAAAAGTTTCCTCTTAGCGGTGGGACTTAGAAAAATTTCCAGAGTTTTGTCGACGGAGTAGTACATCCGTCCATTATTTGCTAATAACTCGATAAATAATAATTGTAGCGAGTTTGGTGTTATGATATATATATTGTTAGAAACCGTCTATATTACAGTGATATCACGTCGAAAATCGTCTAGGACCGATACGGAAAAAGTTTCCTCTTAGCGGTGGGACTTAGAAAAATTTCCAGAGTTTTGTCGACGGAGTAGTACATCCGTCCATTATTTGCTAATAACTCGATAAATAATAATTGTAGCGAGTTTGGTGTTATGATATATATTGTTAGAAACCGTCTATATTACAGTGATATCACGTCGAAAATCGTCTAGGACCGATACTTAAAAATTTTCCTCTTATTTGTGGGACTTAGAAAAATTTCCAGAGTTTTGTCGACGGAGTAGTACATCCGTCCATTATTTGCTAATAACTCGATAAATAATAATTGTAGCGAGTTTGGTGTTATGATATATATTGTTAGAAACCGTCTATATTACAGTGATATCACGTCGAAAATCGTCTAGGACCGATACGGAAAAAGTTTCCTCTTAGCGGTGGGACTTAGAAAAATTTTCGTCGAACGTCCGACGGAGTAGTACATCCGTCCATTATTTGCTAATAACTCGATAAATAATAATTGTAGCGAGTTTGGTGTTATGATATATATTGTTAGAAACCGTCTATATTACAGTGATATCACGTCGAAAATCGTCTAGGACCGATACGGAAAAAGTTTCCTCTTAGCGGTGGGACTTAGAAAAATTTCCAGAGTTTTGTCGACGGAGTAGTACATCCGTCCATTATTTGCTAATAACTCGATAAATAATAATTGTAGCGAGTTTGGTGTTATGATATATATTGTTAGAAACCGTCTATATTACAGTGATATCACGTCGAAAATCGTCTAGGACCGATACTTAAAAAGTTTCCTCTTAGCGGTGGGACTTAGAAAAATTTCCAGAGTTTTGTCGACGGAGTAGTACATCCGTCCATTATTTGCTAATAACTCGATAAATAATAATTGTAGCGAGTTTGGTGTTATGATATATATTGTTAGAAACCGTCTATATTACAGTGATATCACGTCGAAAATCGTCTAGGACCGATACGGAAAAAGTTTCCTCTTAGCGGTGGGACTTAGAAAAATTTCCAGAGTTTTGTCGACGGAGTAGTACATCCGTCCATTATTTGCTAATAACTCGATAAATAATAATTGTAGCGAGTTTGGTGTTATGATATATATTGTTAGAAACCGTCTATATTACAGTGATATCACGTCGAAAATCGTCTAGGACCGATACGGAAAAAGTTTCCTCTTAGCGGTGGGACTTAGAAAAATTTCCAGAGTTTTGTCGACGGAGTAGTACATCCGTCCATTATTTGCTAATAACTCGATAAATAATAATTGTAGCGAGTTTGGTGTTATGATATATATTGTTAGAAACCGTCTATATTACAGTGATATCACGTCGAAAATCGTCTAGGACCGATACGGAAAAAGTTTCCTCTTAGCGGTGGGACTTAGAAAAATTTCCAGAGTTTTGTCGACGGAGTAGTACATCCGTCCATTATTTGCTAATAACTCGATAAATAATAATTGTAGCGAGTTTGGTGTTATGATATATATTGTTAGAAAACCGTCTATATTACAGTGATATCACGTCGAAAATCGTCTAGGACCGATACTTAAAAAGTTTCCTCTTAGCGGTGGGGACTTAGAAAAATTTCCAGAGTTTTGTCGACGGAGTAGTACATCCGTCCATTATTTGCTAATAACTCGATAAATAATAATTGTAGCGAGTTTGGTGTTATGATATATATATTGTTAGAAACCGTCTATATTACAGTGATATCACGTCGAAAATCGTCTAGGACCGATACGGAAAAAGTTTCCTCTTAGCGGTGGGACTTAGAAAAATTTCCAGAGTTTTGTCGACGGAGTAGTACATCCGTCCATTATTTGCTAATAACTCGATAAATAATAATTGTAGCGAGTTTGGTGTTATGATATATATTGTTAGAAACCGTCTATATTACAGTGATATCACGTCGAAAATCGTCTAGGACCGATACTTAAAAATTTTCCTCTTATTTGTGGGACTTAGAAAAATTTCCAGAGTTTTGTCGACGGAGTAGTACATCCGTCCATTATTTGCTAATAACTCGATAAATAATAATTGTAGCGAGTTTGGTGTTATGATATATATTGTTAGAAACCGTCTATATTACAGTGATATCACGTCGAAAATCGTCTAGGACCGATACGGAAAAAGTTTCCTCTTAGCGGTGGGACTTAGAAAAATTTCCAGAGTTTGTCGACGGAGTAGTACATCCGTCCATTATTTGCTAATAACTCGATAAATAATAATTGTAGCGAGTTTGGTGTTATGATATATATTGTTAGAAACCGTCTATATTACAGTGATATCACGTCGAAAATCGTCTAGGACCGATACGGAAAAAGTTTCCTCTTAGCGGTGGGACTTAGAAAAATTTCCAGAGTTTTGTCGACGGAGTAGTACATCCGTCCATTATTTGCTAATAACTCGATAAATAATAATTGTAGCGAGTTTGGTGTTATGATATATATTGTTAGAAACCGTCTATATTACAGTGATATCACGTCGAAAATCGTCTAGGACCGATACGGAAAAAGTTTCCTCTTAGCGGTGGGACTTAGAAAAATTTCCAGAGTTTTGTCGACGGAGTAGTACATCCGTCCATTATTTGCTAATAACTCGATAAATAATAATTGTAGCGAGTTTGGTGTTATGATATATATTGTTAGAAACCGTCTATATTACAGTGATATCACGTCGAAAATCGTCTAGGACCGATACGGAAAAAGTTTCCTCTTAGCGGTGGGACTTAGAAAAATTTCCAGAGTTTTGTCGACGGAGTAGTACATCCGTCCATTATTTGCTAATAACTCGATAAATAATAATTGTAGCGAGTTTGGTGTTATGATATATATTGTTAGAAACCGTCTATATTACAGTGATATCACGTCGAAAATCGTCTAGGACCGATACGGAAAAAGTTTCCTCTTAGCGGTGGGACTTAGAAAAATTTCCAGAGTTTTGTCGACGGAGTAGTACATCCGTCCATTATTTGCTAATAACTCGATAAATAATAATTGTAGCGAGTTTGGTGTTATGATATATATTGTTAGAAACCGTCTATATTACAGTGATATCACGTCGAAAATCGTCTAGGACCGATACGGAAAAAGTTTCCTCTTAGCGGTGGGACTTAGAAAAATTTCCAGAGTTTTGTCGACGGAGTAGTACATCCGTCCATTATTTGCTAATAACTCGATAAATAATAATTGTAGCGAGTTTGGTGTTATGATATATATTGTTAGAAACCGTCTATATTACAGTGATATCACGTCGAAAATCGTCTAGGACCGATACGGAAAAAGTTTCCTCTTAGCGGTGGGACTTAGAAAAATTTCCAGAGTTTTGTCGACGGAGTAGTACATCCGTCCATTATTTGCTAATAACTCGATAAATAATAATTGTAGCGAGTTTGGTGTTATGATATATATTGTTAGAAACCGTCTATATTACAGTGATATCACGTCGAAAATCGTCTAGGACCGATACGGAAAAAGTTTCCTCTTAGCGGTGGGACTTAGAAAAATTTCCAGAGTTTTGTCGACGGAGTAGTACATCCGTCCATTATTTGCTAATAACTCGATAAATAATAATTGTAGCGAGTTTGGTGTTATGATATATATTGTTAGAAACCGTCTATATTACAGTGATATCACGTCGAAAATCGTCTAGGACCGATACGGAAAAAGTTTCCTCTTAGCGGTGGGACTTAGAAAAATTTCCAGAGTTTTGTCGACGGAGTAGTACATCCGTCCATTATTTGCTAATAACTCGATAAATAATAATTGTAGCGAGTTTGGTGTTATGATATATATTGTTAGAAACCGTCTATATTACAGTGATATCACGTCGAAAATCGTCTAGGACCGATACGTAAAAAGTTTCCTCTTAGCGTGTGGGACTTAGAAAAATTTCCAGAGTTTTGTCGACGGAGTAGTACATCCGTCCATTATTTGCTAATAACTCGATAAATAATAATTGTAGCGAGTTTGGTGTTATGATATATATTGTTAGAAACCGTCTATATTACAGTGATATCACGTCGAAAATCGTCTAGGACCGATACGGAAAAAGTTTCCTCTTAGCGGTGGGACTTAGAAAAATTTCCAGAGTTTGTCGACGGAGTAGTACATCCGTCCATTATTTGCTAATAACTCGATAAATAATAATTGTAGCGAGTTTGGTGTTATGATATATATTGTTAGAAACCGTCTATATTACAGTGATATCACGTCGAAAATCGTCTAGGACCGATACGGAAAAAGTTTCCTCTTAGCGGTGGGACTTAGAAAAATTTCCAGAGTTTTGTCGACGGAGTAGTACATCCGTCCATTATTTGCTAATAACTCGATAAATAATAATTGTAGCGAGTTTGGTGTTATGATATATATTGTTAGAAACCGTCTATATTACAGTGATATCACGTCGAAAATCGTCTAGGACCGATACGGAAAAAGTTTCCTCTTAGCGGTGGGACTTAGAAAAATTTCCAGAGTTTTGTCGACGGAGTAGTACATCCGTCCATTATTTGCTAATAACTCGATAAATAATAATTGTAGCGAGTTTGGTGTTATGATATATATTGTTAGAAACCGTCTATATTACAGTGATATCACGTCGAAAATCGTCTAGGACCGATACGGAAAAAGTTTCCTCTTAGCGGTGGGACTTAGAAAAATTTCCAGAGTTTTGTCGACGGAGTAGTACATCCGTCCATTATTTGCTAATAACTCGATAAATAATAATTGTAGCGAGTTTGGTGTTATGATATATATTGTTAGAAACCGTCTATATTACAGTGATATCACGTCGAAAATCGTCTAGGACCGATACGGAAAAAGTTTCCTCTTAGCGGTGGGACTTAGAAAAATTTCCAGAGTTTTGTCGACGGAGTAGTACATCCGTCCATTATTTGCTAATAACTCGATAAATAATAATTGTAGCGAGTTTGGTGTTATGATATATATTGTTAGAAACCGTCTATATTACAGTGATATCACGTCGAAAATCGTCTAGGACCGATACGGAAAAAGTTTCCTCTTAGCGGTGGGACTTAGAAAAATTTCCAGAGTTTTGTCGACGGAGTAGTACATCCGTCCATTATTTGCTAATAACTCGATAAATAATAATTGTAGCGAGTTTGGTGTTATGATATATATTGTTAGAAACCGTCTATATTACAGTGATATCACGTCGAAAATCGTCTAGGACCGATACGGAAAAAGTTTCCTCTTAGCGGTGGGACTTAGAAAAATTTCCAGAGTTTTGTCGACGGAGTAGTACATCCGTCCATTATTTGCTAATAACTCGATAAATAATAATTGTAGCGAGTTTGGTGTTATGATATATATTGTTAGAAACCGTCTATATTACAGTGATATCACGTCGAAAATCGTCTAGGACCGATACGGAAAAAGTTTCCTCTTAGCGGTGGGACTTAGAAAAATTTCCAGAGTTTTGTCGACGGAGTAGTACATCCGTCCATTATTTGCTAATAACTCGATAAATAATAATTGTAGCGAGTTTGGTGTTATGATATATATTGTTAGAAACCGTCTATATTACAGTGATATCACGTCGAAAATCGTCTAGGACCGATACTTAAAAATTTTCCTCTTATTTGTGGGACTTAGAAAAATTTCCAGAGTTTTGTCGACGGAGTAGTACATCCGTCCATTATTTGCTAATAACTCGATAAATAATAATTGTAGCGAGTTTGGTGTTATGATATATATTGTTAGAAACCGTCTATATTACAGTGATATCACGTCGAAAATCGTCTAGGACCGATACGGAAAAAGTTTCCTCTTAGCGGTGGGACTTAGAAAAATTTCCAGAGTTTTGTCGACGGAGTAGTACATCCGTCCATTATTTGCTAATAACTCGATAAATAATAATTGTAGCGAGTTTGGTGTTATGATATATATTGTTAGAAACCGTCTATATTACAGTGATATCACGTCGAAAATCGTCTAGGACCGATACGGAAAAAGTTTCCTCTTAGCGGTGGGACTTAGAAAAATTTCCAGAGTTTTGTCGACGGAGTAGTACATCCGTCCATTATTTGCTAATAACTCGATAAATAATAATTGTAGCGAGTTTGGTGTTATGATATATATTGTTAGAAACCGTCTATATTACAGTGATATTACGTCGAAAATCGTCTAGGACCGATACGGAAAAAGTTTCCTCTTAGCGGTGGGACTTAGAAAAATTTCCAGAGTTTTGTCGACGGAGTAATACATCCGTCCATTATTTGCTAATAACTCGATAAATAATAATTGTAGCGAGTTTGGTGTTATGATATATATTGTTAGAAACCGTCTATATTACAGTGATATCACGTCGAAAATCGTCTAGGACCGATACGGAAAAAGTTTCCTCTTAGCGGTGGGACTTAGAAAAATTTCCAGAGTTTTGTCGACGGAGTAGTACATCCGTCCATTATTTGCTAATAACTCGATAAATAATAATTGTAGCGAGTTTGGTGTTATGATATATATTGTTAGAAACCGTCTATATTACAGTGATATCACGTCGAAAATCGTCTAGGACCGATACTTAAAAATTTTCCTCTTATTTGTGGGACTTAGAAAAATTTCCAGAGTTTTGTCGACGGAGTAGTACATCCGTCCATTATTTGCTAATAACTCGATAAATAATAATTGTAGCGAGTTTGGTGTTATGATATATATTGTTAGAAACCGTCTATATTACAGTGATATCACGTCGAAAATCGTCTAGGACCGATACTTAAAAATTTTCCTCTTATTTGTGGGACTTAGAAAAATTTCCAGAGTTTTGTCGACGGAGTAGTACATCCGTCCATTATTTGCTAATAACTCGATAAATAATAATTGTAGCGAGTTTGGTGTTATGATATATATTGTTAGAAACCGTCTTTATTACAAGTGATATCACGTCGAAAATCGTCTAGGACCGATAGGGAAAAAGTTTCCTCTTGGCGGTGGGACTTAGAAAAATTTTCGTCCAACGTCCGACGAAGTAGCACATCCGTCCATTATTTGCTAATAACTCGATAAATAATAATTGTAGCGAGTTTGGTGTTATGATATATATTGTTAGAAACCGTCTATATTACAGTGATATCACGTCGAAAATCGTCTAGGACCGATACTTAAAAAGTTTCCTCTTAGCGGTGGGACTTAGAAAAATTTCCAGAGTTTTGTCGACGGAGTAGTACATCCGTCCATTATTTGCTAATAACTCGATAAATAATAATTGTAGCGAGTTTGGTGTTATGATATATATTGTTAGAAACCGTCTATATTACAGTGATATTACGTCGAAAATCGTCTAGGACCGATACGGAAAAAGTTTCCTCTTAGCGGTGGGACTTAGAAAAATTTCCAGAGTTTTGTCGACGGAGTAATACATCCGTCCATTATTTGCTAATAACTCGATAAATAATAATTGTAGCGAGTTTGGTGTTATGATATATATTGTTAGAAACCGTCTATATTACAGTGATATCACGTCGAAAATCGTCTAGGACCGATACGGAAAAAGTTTCCTCTTAGCGGTGGGACTTAGAAAAATTTCCAGAGTTTTGTCGACGGAGTAGTACATCCGTCCATTATTTGCTAATAACTCGATAAATAATAATTGTAGCGAGTTTGGTGTTATGATATATATTGTTAGAAACCGTCTATATTACAGTGATATCACGTCGAAAATCGTCTAGGACCGATACTTAAAAATTTTCCTCTTATTTGTGGGACTTAGAAAAATTTCCAGAGTTTTGTCGACGGAGTAGTACATCCGTCCATTATTTGCTAATAACTCGATAAATAATAATTGTAGCGAGTTTGGTGTTATGATATATATTGTTAGAAACCGTCTATATTACAGTGATATCACGTCGAAAATCGTCTAGGACCGATACGGAAAAAGTTTCCTCTTAGCGGTGGGACTTAGAAAAATTTTCGTCGAACGTCCGACGGAGTAGTACATCCGTCCATTATTTGCTAATAACTCGATAAATAATAATTGTAGCGAGTTTGGTGTTATGATATATATTGTTAGAAACCGTCTATATTACAGTGATATCACGTCGAAAATCGTCTAGGACCGATACGGAAAAAGTTTCCTCTTAGCGGTGGGACTTAGAAAAATTTCCAGAGTTTTGTCGACGGAGTAGTACATCCGTCCATTATTTGCTAATAACTCGATAAATAATAATTGTAGCGAGTTTGGTGTTATGATATATATTGTTAGAAACCGTCTATATTACAGTGATATCACGTCGAAAATCGTCTAGGACCGATACGGAAAAAGTTTCCTCTTAGCGGTGGGACTTAGAAAAATTTCCAGAGTTTTGTCGACGGAGTAGTACATCCGTCCATTATTTGCTAATAACTCGATAAATAATAATTGTAGCGAGTTTGGTGTTATGATATATATTGTTAGAAACCGTCTATATTACAGTGATATCACGTCGAAAATCGTCTAGGACCGATACGGAAAAAGTTTCCTCTTAGCGGTGGGACTTAGAAAAATTTCCAGAGTTTTGTCGACGGAGAAGTACATCCGTCCATTATTTGCTAATAACTCGATAAATAATAATTGTAGCGAGTTTGGTGTTATGATATATATTGTTAGAAACCGTCTATATTACAGTGATATCACGTCGAAAATCGTCTAGGACCGATACGGAAAAAGTTTCCTCTTAGCGGTGGGACTTAGAAAAATTTCCAGAGTTTTGTCGACGGAGTAGTACATCCGTCCATTATTTGCTAATAACTCGATAAATAATAATTGTAGCGAGTTTGGTGTTATGATATATATTGTTAGAAACCGTCTATATTACAGTGATATCACGTCGAAAATCGTCTAGGACCGATACGGAAAAAGTTTCCTCTTAGCGGTGGGACTTAGAAAAATTTCCAGAGTTTTGTCGACGGAGTAGTACATCCGTCCATTATTTGCTAATAACTCGATAAATAATAATTGTAGCGAGTTTGGTGTTATGATATATATTGTTAGAAACCGTCTATATTACAGTGATATTACGTCGAAAATCGTCTAGGACCGATACGGAAAAAGAAGTCCTCTTAGCGGTGGGACTTAGAAAAATTTCCAGAGTTTTGTCGACGGAGTAGTACATCCGTCCATTATTTGCTAATAACTCGATAAATAATAATTGTAGCGAGTTTGGTGTTATGATATATATTGTTAGAAACCGTCTATATTACAGTGATATCACGTCGAAAATCGTCTAGGACCGATACGGAAAAAGTTTCCTCTTAGCGGTGGGACTTAGAAAAATTTCCAGAGTTTTGTCGACGGAGTAGTACATCCGTCCATTATTTGCTAATAACTCGGTAAATAATAGTAGTAGCGAGTTTGGTGTTATGATATATATTGTTAGAAACCGTCTATATTACAGTGATATCACGTCAAAAATCGTCTAGGACCGATACGGAAAAAGTTTCCTCTTAGCGGTGGGACTTAGAAAAATTTCCAGAGTTTTGTCGACGGAGTAGTACATCCGTCCATTATTTGCTAATAACTCGATAAATAATAATTGTAGCGAGTTTGGTGTTATGATATATATTGTTAGAAACCGTCTATATTACAGTGATATCACGTCGAAAATCGTCTAGGACCGATACGGAAAAAGTTTCCTCTTAGCGGTGGGACTTAGAAAAATTTCCAGAGTTTTGTCGACGGAGTAGTACATCCGTCCATTATTTGCTAATAACTCGATAAATAATAATTGTAGCGAGTTTGGTGTTATGATATATATTGTTAGAAACCGTCTATATTACAGTGATATCACGTCGAAAATCGTCTAGGACCGATACGGAAAAAGGTTCCTCTTAGCGGTGGGACTTAGAAAAATTTCCAGAGTTTTGTCGACGGAGTAGTACATCCGTCCATTATTTGCTAATAACTCGATAAATAATAATTGTAGCGAGTTTGGTGTTATGATATATATTGTTAGAAACCGTCTATATTACAGTGATATCACGTCGAAAATCGTCTAGGACCGATACGGAAAAAGTTTCCTCTTAGCGGTGGGACTTAGAAAAATTTTCGTCCAACGTCCGACGAAGTAGCACATCCGTCCATTATTTGCTAATAACTCGATAAATAATAATTGTAGCGAGTTTGGTGTTATGATATATATTGTTAGAAACCGTCTATATTACAGTGATATTACGTCGAAAATCGTCTAGGACCGATACGGAAAAAGTTTCCTCTTAGCGGTGGGACTTAGAAAAATTTTCGTCGAACGTCCGACGGAGTAGTACATCCATCCATTATTTGCTAATAACTCGATAAATAATAATTGTAGCGAGTTTGGTGTTATGATATATATTGTTAGAAACCGTCTATATTACAGTGATATCACGTCGAAAATCGTCTAGGACCGATACGGAAAAAGTTTCCTCTTAGCGGTGGGACTTAGAAAAATTTCCAGAGTTTTGTCGACGGAGTAGTACATCCGTCCATTATTTGCTAATAACTCGATAAATAATAATTGTAGCGAGTTTGGTGTTATGATATATATTGTTAGAAACCGTCTATATTACAGTGATATCACGTCGAAAATCGTCTAGGACCGATACGGAAAAAGTTTCCTCTTAGCGGTGGGACTTAGAAAAATTTCCAGAGTTTTGTCGACGGAGTAGTACATCCGTCCATTATTTGCTAATAACTCGGTAAATAATAGTAGTAGCGAGTTTGGTGTTATGATATATATTGTTAGAAACCGTCTATATTACAGTGATATCACGTCGAAAATCGTCTAGGACCGATACTTAAAAATTTTCCTCTTATTTGTGGGACTTAGAAAAATTTCCAGAGTTTTGTCGACGGAGTAGTACATCCGTCCATTATTTGCTAATAACTCGATAAATAATAATTGTAGCGAGTTTGGTGTTATGATATATATTGTTAGAAACCGTCTATATTACAGTGATATCACGTCGAAAATCGTCTAGGACCGATACTTAAAAATTTTCCTCTTATTTGTGGGACTTAGAAAAATTTCCAGAGTTTTGTCGACGGAGTAGTACATCCGTCCATTATTTGCTAATAACTCGATAAATAATAATTGTAGCGAGTTTGGTGTTATGATATATATTGTTAGAAACCGTCTATATTACAGTGATATCACGTCGAAAATCGTCTAGGACCGATACGGAAAAAGTTTCCTCTTAGCGGTGGGACTTAGAAAAATTTCCAGAGTTTTGTCGACGGAGTAGTACATCCGTCCATTATTTGCTAATAACTCGATAAATAATAATTGTAGCGAGTTTGGTGTTATGATATATATTGTTAGAAACCGTCTATATTACAGTGATATCACGTCGAAAATCGTCTAGGACCGATACTTAAAAAGTTTCCTCTTAGCGGTGGGACTTAGAAAAATTTCCAGAGTTTTGTCGACGGAGTAGTACATCCGTCCATTATTTGCTAATAACTCGATAAATAATAATTGTAGCGAGTTTGGTGTTATGATATATATTGTTAGAAACCGTCTATATTACAGTGATATTACGTCGAAAATCGTCTAGGACCGATACGGAAAAAGTTTCCTCTTAGCGGTGGGACTTAGAAAAATTTCCAGAGTTTTGTCGACGGAGTAATACATCCGTCCATTATTTGCTAATAACTCGATAAATAATAATTGTAGCGAGTTTGGTGTTATGATATATATTGTTAGAAACCGTCTATATTACAGTGATATCACATCGAAAATCGTCTAGGACCGATACGGAAAAAGTTTCCTCTTAGCGGTGGGACTTAGAAAAATTTCCAGAGTTTTGTCGACGGAGTAGTACATCCGTCCATTATTTGCTAATAACTCGATAAATAATAATTGTAGCGAGTTTGGTGTTATGATATATATTGTTAGAAACCGTCTATATTACAGTGATATCACGTCGAAAATCGTCTAGGACCGATACTTAAAAATTTTCCTCTTATTTGTGGGACTTAGAAAAATTTCCAGAGTTTTGTCGACGGAGTAGTACATCCGTCCATTATTTGCTAATAACTCGATAAATAATAATTGTAGCGAGTTTGGTGTTATGATATATATTGTTAGAAACCGTCTATATTACAGTGATATCACGTCGAAAATCGTCTAGGACCGATACGGAAAAAGTTTCCTCTTAGCGGTGGGACTTAGAAAAATTTTCGTCGAACGTCCGACGGAGTAGTACATCCGTCCATTATTTGCTAATAACTCGATAAATAATAATTGTAGCGAGTTTGGTGTTATGATATATATTGTTAGAAACCGTCTATATTACAGTGATATCACGTCGAAAATCGTCTAGGACCGATACGGAAAAAGTTTCCTCTTAGCGGTGGGACTTAGAAAAATTTCCAGAGTTTTGTCGACGGAGTAGTACATCCGTCCATTATTTGCTAATAACTCGATAAATAATAATTGTAGCGAGTTTGGTGTTATGATATATATTGTTAGAAACCGTCTATATTACAGTGATATCACGTCGAAAATCGTCTAGGACCGATACGGAAAAAGTTTCCTCTTAGCGGTGGGACTTAGAAAAATTTCCAGAGTTTTGTCGACGGAGTAGTACATCCGTCCATTATTTGCTAATAACTCGATAAATAATAATTGTAGCGAGTTTGGTGTTATGATATATATTGTTAGAAACTGTCTATATTACAGTGATATCACGTCGAAAATCGTCTAGGACCGATACGGAAAAAGTTTCCTCTTAGCGGTGGGACTTAGAAAAATTTCCAGAGTTTTGTCGACGGAGTAGTACATCCGTCCATTATTTGCTAATAACTCGATAAATAATAAATGTAGCGAGTTTGGTGTTATGATATATATTGTTAGAAACCGTTTATATTACAGTGATATCACGTCGAAAATCGTCTAGGACCGATACGGAAAAAGTTTCCTCTTAGCGGTGGGACTTAGAAAAATTTTCGTCGAACGTCCGACGGAGTAGTACATCCGTCCATTATTTGCTAATAACTCGATAAATAATAATTGTAGCGAGTTTGGTGTTATGATATATATTGTTAGAAACCGTCTATATTACAGTGATATCACGTCGAAAATCGTCTAGGACCGATACGGAAAAAGTTTCCTCTTAGCGGTGGGACTTAGAAAAATTTCCAGAGTTTTGTCGACGGAGTAGTACATCCGTCCATTATTTGCTAATAACTCGATAAATAATAATTGTAGCGAGTTTGGTGTTATGATATATATTGTTAGAAACCGTCTATATTACAGTGATATCACGTCGAAAATCGTCTAGGACCGATACGGAAAAAGTTTCCTCTTAGCGGTGGGACTTAGAAAAATTTCCAGAGTTTTGTCGACGGAGTAGTACATCCGTCCATTATTTGCTAATAACTCGATAAATAATAATTGTAGCGAGTTTGGTGTTATGATATATATTGTTAGAAACCGTCTATATTACAGTGATATCACGTCGAAAATCGTCTAGGACCGATACGGAAAAAGTTTCCTCTTAGCGGTGGGACTTAGAAAAATTTCCAGAGTTTTGTCGACGGAGTAGTACATCCGTCCATTATTTGCTAATAACTCGATAAATAATAATTGTAGCGAGTTTGGTGTTATGATATATATTGTTAGAAACCGTCTATATTACAGTGATATCACGTCGAAAATCGTCTAGGACCGATACGGAAAAAGTTTCCTCTTAGCGGTGGGACTTAGAAAAATTTCCAGAGTTTTGTCGACGGAGTAGTACATCCGTCCATTATTTGCTAATAACTCGATAAATAATAATTGTAGCGAGTTTGGTGTTATGATATATATTGTTAGAAACCGTCTATATTACAGTGATATCACGTCGAAAATCGTCTAGGACCGATACGGAAAAAGTTTCCTCTTAGCGGTGGGACTTAGAAAAATTTCCAGAGTTTTGTCGACGGAGAAGTACATCCGTCCATTATTTGCTAATAACTCGATAAATAATAATTGTAGCGAGTTTGGTGTTATGATATATATTGTTAGAAACCGTCTATATTACAGTGATATCACGTCGAAAATCGTCTAGGACCGATACGGAAAAAGTTTCCTCTTAGCGGTGGGACTTAGAAAAATTTCCAGAGTTTTGTCGACGGAGTAGTACATCCGTCCATTATTTGCTAATAACTCGATAAATAATAATTGTAGCGAGTTTGGTGTTATGATATATATTGTTAGAAACCGTCTATATTACAGTGATATCACGTCGAAAATCGTCTAGGAGCGATACGGAAAAAGTTTCCTCTTAGCGGTGGGACTTAGAAAAATTTCCAGAGTTTTGTCGACGGAGTAGTACATCCGTCCATTATTTGCTAATAACTCGATAAATAATAATTGTAGCGAGTTTGGTGTTATGATATATATTGTTAGAAACCGTCTATATTACAGTGATATTACGTCGAAAATCGTCTAGGACCGATACGGAAAAAGAAGTCCTCTTAGCGGTGGGACTTAGAAAAATTTCCAGAGTTTTGTCGACGGAGTAGTACATCCGTCCATTATTTGCTAATAACTCGATAAATAATAATTGTAGCGAGTTTGGTGTTATGATATATATTGTTAGAAACCGTCTATATTACAGTGATATCACGTCGAAAATCGTCTAGGACCGATACGGAAAAAGTTTCCTCTTAGCGGTGGGACTTAGAAAAATTTCCAGAGTTTTGTCGACGGAGTAGTACATCCGTCCATTATTTGCTAATAACTCGGTAAATAATAGTAGTAGCGAGTTTGGTGTTATGATATATATTGTTAGAAACCGTCTATATTACAGTGATATCACGTCGAAAATCGTCTAGGACCGATACGGAAAAAGTTTCCTCTTAGCGGTGGGACTTAGAAAAATTTCCAGAGTTTTGTCGACGGAGTAGTACATCCGTCCATTATTTGCTAATAACTCGATAAATAATAATTGTAGCGAGTTTGGTGTTATGATATATATTGTTAGAAACCGTCTATATTACAGTGATATCACGTCGAAAATCGTCTAGGACCGATACGGAAAAAGTTTCCTCTTAGCGGTGGGACTTAGAAAAATTTCCAGAGTTTTGTCGACGGAGTAGTACATCCGTCCATTATTTGCTAATAACTCGATAAATAATAATTGTAGCGAGTTTGGTGTTATGATATATATTGTTAGAAACCGTCTATATTACAGTGATATCACGTCGAAAATCGTCTAGGACCGATACGGAAAAAGGTTCCTCTTAGCGGTGGGACTTAGAAAAATTTCCAGAGTTTTGTCGACGGAGTAGTACATCCGTCCATTATTTGCTAATAACTCGATAAATAATAATTGTAGCGAGTTTGGTGTTATGATATATATTGTTAGAAACCGTCTATATTACAGTGATATCACGTCGAAAATCGTCTAGGACCGATACGGAAAAAGTTTCCTCTTAGCGGTGGGACTTAGAAAAATTTTCGTCCAACGTCCGACGAAGTAGCACATCCGTCCATTATTTGCTAATAACTCGATAAATAATAATTGTAGCGAGTTTGGTGTTATGATATATATTGTTAGAAACCGTCTATATTACAGTGATATTACGTCGAAAATCGTCTAGGACCGATACGGAAAAAGTTTCCTCTTAGCGGTGGGACTTAGAAAAATTTTCGTCGAACGTCCGACGGAGTAGTACATCCATCCATTATTTGCTAATAACTCGATAAATAATAATTGTAGCGAGTTTGGTGTTATGATATATATTGTTAGAAACCGTCTATATTACAGTGATATCACGTCGAAAATCGTCTAGGACCGATACGGAAAAAGTTTCCTCTTAGCGGTGGGACTTAGAAAAATTTCCAGAGTTTTGTCGACGGAGTAGTACATCCGTCCATTATTTGCTAATAACTCGATAAATAATAATTGTAGCGAGTTTGGTGTTATGATATATATTGTTAGAAACCGTCTATATTACAGTGATATCACGTCGAAAATCGTCTAGGACCGATACGGAAAAAGTTTCCTCTTAGCGGTGGGACTTAGAAAAATTTCCAGAGTTTTGTCGACGGAGTAGTACATCCGTCCATTATTTGCTAATAACTCGGTAAATAATAGTAGTAGCGAGTTTGGTGTTATGATATATATTGTTAGAAACCGTCTATATTACAGTGATATCACGTCGAAAATCGTCTAGGACCGATACTTAAAAATTTTCCTCTTATTTGTGGGACTTAGAAAAATTTCCAGAGTTTTGTCGACGGAGTAGTACATCCGTCCATTATTTGCTAATAACTCGATAAATAATAATTGTAGCGAGTTTGGTGTTATGATATATATTGTTAGAAACCGTCTATATTACAGTGATATCACGTCGAAAATCGTCTAGGACCGATACTTAAAAATTTTCCTCTTATTTGTGGGACTTAGAAAAATTTCCAGAGTTTTGTCGACGGAGTAGTACATCCGTCCATTATTTGCTAATAACTCGATAAATAATAATTGTAGCGAGTTTGGTGTTATGATATATATTGTTAGAAACCGTCTATATTACAGTGATATCACGTCGAAAATCGTCTAGGACCGATACGGAAAAAGTTTCCTCTTAGCGGTGGGACTTAGAAAAATTTCCAGAGTTTTGTCGACGGAGTAGTACATCCGTCCATTATTTGCTAATAACTCGATAAATAATAATTGTAGCGAGTTTGGTGTTATGATATATATTGTTAGAAACCGTCTATATTACAGTGATATCACGTCGAAAATCGTCTAGGACCGATACTTAAAAAGTTTCCTCTTAGCGGTGGGACTTAGAAAAATTTCCAGAGTTTTGTCGACTGAGTAGTACATCCGTCCATTATTTGCTAATAACTCGATAAATAATAATTGTAGCGAGTTTGGTGTTATGATATATATTGTTAGAAACCGTCTATATTACAGTGATATTACGTCGAAAATCGTCTAGGACCGATACGGAAAAAGTTTCCTCTTAGCGGTGGGACTTAGAAAAATTTCCAGAGTTTTGTCGACGGAGTAATACATCCGTCCATTATTTGCTAATAACTCGATAAATAATAATTGTAGCGAGTTTGGTGTTATGATATATATTGTTAGAAACCGTCTATATTACAGTGATATCACGTCGAAAATCGTCTAGGACCGATACGGAAAAAGTTTCCTCTTAGCGGTGGGACTTAGAAAAATTTCCAGAGTTTTGTCGACGGAGTAGTACATCCGTCCATTATTTGCTAATAACTCGATAAATAATAATTGTAGCGAGTTTGGTGTTATGATATATATTGTTAGAAACCGTCTATATTACAGTGATATCACGTCGAAAATCGTCTAGGACCGATACTTAAAAATTTTCCTCTTATTTGTGGGACTTAGAAAAATTTCCAGAGTTTTGTCGACGGAGTAGTACATCCGTCCATTATTTGCTAATAACTCAATAAATAATAATTGTAGCGAGTTTGGTGTTATGATATATATTGTTAGAAACCGTCTATATTACAGTGATATCACGTCGAAAATCGTCTAGGACCGATACGGAAAAAGTTTCCTCTTAGCGGTGGGACTTAGAAAAATTTTCGTCGAACGTCCGACGGAGTAGTACATCCGTCCATTATTTGCTAATAACTCGATAAATAATAATTGTAGCGAGTTTGGTGTTATGATATATATTGTTAGAAACCGTCTATATTACAGTGATATCACGTCGAAAATCGTCTAGGACCGATACGGAAAAAGTTTCCTCTTAGCGGTGGGACTTAGAAAAATTTCCAGAGTTTTGTCGACGGAGTAGTACATCCGTCCATTATTTGCTAATAACTCGATAAATAATAATTGTAGCGAGTTTGGTGTTATGATATATATTGTTAGAAACCGTCTATATTACAGTGATATCACGTCGAAAATCGTCTAGGACCGATACGGAAAAAGTTTCCTCTTAGCGGTGGGACTTAGAAAAATTTCCAGAGTTTTGTCGACGGAGTAGTACATCCGTCCATTATTTGCTAATAACTCGATAAATAATAATTGTAGCGAGTTTGGTGTTATGATATATATTGTTAGAAACCGTCTATATTACAGTGATATCACGTCGAAAATCGTCTAGGACCGATACGGAAAAAGTTTCCTCTTAGCGGTGGGACTTAGAAAAATTTCCAGAGTTTTGTCGACGGAGTAGTACATCCGTCCATTATTTGCTAATAACTCGATAAATAATAATTGTAGCGAGTTTGGTGTTATGATATATATTGTTAGAAACCGTCTATATTACAGTGATATCACGTCGAAAATCGTCTAGGACCGATACTTAAAAAGTTTCCTCTTAGCGGTGGGACTTAGAAAAATTTCCAGAGTTTTGTCGACTGAGTAGTACATCCGTCCATTATTTGCTAATAACTCGATAAATAATAATTGTAGCGAGTTTGGTGTTATGATATATATTGTTAGAAACCGTCTATATTACAGTGATATTACGTCGAAAATCGTCTAGGACCGATACGGAAAAAGTTTCCTCTTAGCGGTGGGACTTAGAAAAATTTCCAGAGTTTTGTCGACGGAGTAATACATCCGTCCATTATTTGCTAATAACTCGATAAATAATAATTGTAGCGAGTTTGGTGTTATGATATATATTGTTAGAAACCGTCTATATTACAGTGATATCACGTCGAAAATCGTCTAGGACCGATACGGAAAAAGTTTCCTCTTAGCGGTGGGACTTAGAAAAATTTCCAGAGTTTTGTCGACGGAGTAGTACATCCGTCCATTATTTGCTAATAACTCAATAAATAATAATTGTAGCGAGTTTGGTGTTATGATATATATTGTTAGAAACCGTCTATATTACAGTGATATCACGTCGAAAATCGTCTAGGACCGATACGGAAAAAGTTTCCTCTTAGCGGTGGGACTTAGAAAAATTTTCGTCGAACGTCCGACGGAGTAGTACATCCGTCCATTATTTGCTAATAACTCGATAAATAATAATTGTAGCGAGTTTGGTGTTATGATATATATTGTTAGAAACCGTCTATATTACAGTGATATCACGTCGAAAATCGTCTAGGACCGATACGGAAAAAGTTTCCTCTTAGCGGTGGGACTTAGAAAAATTTCCAGAGTTTTGTCGACGGAGTAGTACATCCGTCCATTATTTGCTAATAACTCGATAAATAATAATTGTAGCGAGTTTGGTGTTATGATATATATTGTTAGAAACTGTCTATATTACAGTGATATCACGTCGAAAATCGTCTAGGACCGATACGGAAAAAGTTTCCTCTTAGCGGTGGGACTTAGAAAAATTTCCAGAGTTTTGTCGACGGAGTAGTACATCCGTCCATTATTTGCTAATAACTCGATAAATAATAATTGTAGCGAGTTTGGTGTTATGATATATATTGTTAGAAACCGTTTATATTACAGTGATATCACGTCGAAAATCGTCTAGGACCGATACGGAAAAAGTTTCCTCTTAGCGGTGGGACTTAGAAAAATTTTCGTCGAACGTCCGACGGAGTAGTACATCCGTCCATTATTTGCTAATAACTCGATAAATAATAATTGTAGCGAGTTTGGTGTTATGATATATATTGTTAGAAACCGTCTATATTACAGTGATATCACGTCGAAAATCGTCTAGGACCGATACGGAAAAAGTTTCCTCTTAGCGGTGGGACTTAGAAAAATTTCCAGAGTTTTGTCGACGGAGTAGTACATCCGTCCATTATTTGCTAATAACTCGATAAATAATAATTGTAGCGAGTTTGGTGTTATGATATATATTGTTAGAAACCGTCTATATTACAGTGATATCACGTCGAAAATCGTCTAGGACCGATACGGAAAAAGTTTCCTCTTAGCGGTGGGACTTAGAAAAATTTCCAGAGTTTTGTCGACGGAGTAGTACATCCGTCCATTATTTGCTAATAACTCGATAAATAATAATTGTAGCGAGTTTGGTGTTATGATATATATTGTTAGAAACCGTCTATATTACAGTGATATCACGTCGAAAATCGTCTAGGACCGATACGGAAAAAGTTTCCTCTTAGCGGTGGGACTTAGAAAAATTTCCAGAGTTTTGTCGACGGAGAAGTACATCCGTCCATTATTTGCTAATAACTCGATAAATAATAATTGTAGCGAGTTTGGTGTTATGATATATATTGTTAGAAACCGTCTATATTACAGTGATATCACGTCGAAAATCGTCTAGGACCGATACGGAAAAAGTTTCCTCTTAGCGGTGGGACTTAGAAAAATTTCCAGAGTTTTGTCGACGGAGTAGTACATCCGTCCATTATTTGCTAATAACTCGATAAATAATAATTGTAGCGAGTTTGGTGTTATGATATATATTGTTAGAAACCGTCTATATTACAGTGATATCACGTCGAAAATCGTCTAGGACCGATACGGAAAAAGTTTCCTCTTAGCGGTGGGACTTAGAAAAATTTCCAGAGTTTTGTCGACGGAGTAGTACATCCGTCCATTATTTGCTAATAACTCGATAAATAATAATTGTAGCGAGTTTGGTGTTATGATATATATTGTTAGAAACCGTCTATATTACAGTGATATTACGTCGAAAATCGTCTAGGACCGATACGGAAAAAGAAGTCCTCTTAGCGGTGGGACTTAGAAAAATTTCCAGAGTTTTGTCGACGGAGTAGTACATCCGTCCATTATTTGCTAATAACTCGATAAATAATAATTGTAGCGAGTTTGGTGTTATGATATATATTGTTAGAAACCGTCTATATTACAGTGATATCACGTCGAAAATCGTCTAGGACCGATACGGAAAAAGTTTCCTCTTAGCGGTGGGACTTAGAAAAATTTCCAGAGTTTTGTCGACGGAGTAGTACATCCGTCCATTATTTGCTAATAACTCGGTAAATAATAGTAGTAGCGAGTTTGGTGTTATGATATATATTGTTAGAAACCGTCTATATTACAGTGATATCACGTCAAAAATCGTCTAGGACCGATACGGAAAAAGTTTCCTCTTAGCGGTGGGACTTAGAAAAATTTCCAGAGTTTTGTCGACGGAGTAGTACATCCGTCCATTATTTGCTAATAACTCGATAAATAATAATTGTAGCGAGTTTGGTGTTATGATATATATTGTTAGAAACCGTCTATATTACAGTGATATCACGTCGAAAATCGTCTAGGACCGATACGGAAAAAGTTTCCTCTTAGCGGTGGGACTTAGAAAAATTTCCAGAGTTTTGTCGACGGAGTAGTACATCCGTCCATTATTTGCTAATAACTCGATAAATAATAATTGTAGCGAGTTTGGTGTTATGATATATATTGTTAGAAACCGTCTATATTACAGTGATATCACGTCGAAAATCGTCTAGGACCGATACGGAAAAAGGTTCCTCTTAGCGGTGGGACTTAGAAAAATTTCCAGAGTTTTGTCGACGGAGTAGTACATCCGTCCATTATTTGCTAATAACTCGATAAATAATAATTGTAGCGAGTTTGGTGTTATGATATATATTGTTAGAAACCGTCTATATTACAGTGATATCACGTCGAAAATCGTCTAGGACCGATACGGAAAAAGTTTCCTCTTAGCGGTGGGACTTAGAAAAATTTTCGTCCAACGTCCGACGAAGTAGCACATCCGTCCATTATTTGCTAATAACTCGATAAATAATAATTGTAGCGAGTTTGGTGTTATGATATATATTGTTAGAAACCGTCTATATTACAGTGATATTACGTCGAAAATCGTCTAGGACCGATACGGAAAAAGTTTCCTCTTAGCGGTGGGACTTAGAAAAATTTTCGTCGAACGTCCGACGGAGTAGTACATCCATCCATTATTTGCTAATAACTCGATAAATAATAATTGTAGCGAGTTTGGTGTTATGATATATATTGTTAGAAACCGTCTATATTACAGTGATATCACGTCGAAAATCGTCTAGGACCGATACGGAAAAAGTTTCCTCTTAGCGGTGGGACTTAGAAAAATTTCCAGAGTTTTGTCGACGGAGTAGTACATCCGTCCATTATTTGCTAATAACTCGATAAATAATAATTGTAGCGAGTTTGGTGTTATGATATATATTGTTAGAAACCGTCTATATTACAGTGATATCACGTCGAAAATCGTCTAGGACCGATACGGAAAAAGTTTCCTCTTAGCGGTGGGACTTAGAAAAATTTCCAGAGTTTTGTCGACGGAGAAGTACATCCGTCCATTATTTGCTAATAACTCGATAAATAATAATTGTAGCGAGTTTGGTGTTATGATATATATTGTTAGAAACCGTCTATATTACAGTGATATCACGTCGAAAATCGTCTAGGACCGATACGGAAAAAGTTTCCTCTTAGCGGTGGGACTTAGAAAAATTTCCAGAGTTTTGTCGACGGAGTAGTACATCCGTCCATTATTTGCTAATAACTCGATAAATAATAATTGTAGCGAGTTTGGTGTTATGATATATATTGTTAGAAACCGTCTATATTACAGTGATATCACGTCGAAAATCGTCTAGGACCGATACGGAAAAAGTTTCCTCTTAGCGGTGGGACTTAGAAAAATTTTCGTCGAACGTCCGACGGAGTAGTACATCAGTCCATTATTTGCTAATAACTCGATAAATAATAATTGTAGCGAGTTTGGTGTTATGATATATATTGTTAGAAACCGTCTATATTACAGTGATATCACGTCGAAAATCGTCTAGGACCGATACGGAAAAAGTTTCCTCTTAGCGGTGGGACTTAGAAAAATTTCCAGAGTTTTGTCGACGGAGTAGTACATCCGTCCATTATTTGCTAATAACTCGATAAATAATAATTGTAGCGAGTTTGGTGTTATGATATATATATTGTTAGAAACCGTCTATATTACAGTGATATCACGTCGAAAATCGTCTAGGACCGATACTTAAAAATTTTCCTCTTATTTGTGGGACTTAGAAAAATTTCCAGAGTTTTGTCGACGGAGTAGTACATCCGTCCATTATTTGCTAATAACTCGATAAATAATAATTGTAGCGAGTTTGGTGTTATGATATATATTGTTAGAAACCGTCTATATTACAGTGATATCACGTCGAAAATCGTCTAGGACCGATACGGAAAAAGTTTCCTCTTAGCGGTGGGACTTAGAAAAATTTCCAGAGTTTTGTCGACGGAGTAGTACATCCGTCCATTATTAGCTAATAACTCGATAAATAATAATTGTAGCGAGTTTGGTGTTATGATATATATTGTTAGAAACCGTCTATATTACAGTGATATCACGTCGAAAATCGTCTAGGACCGATACGGAAAAAGTTTCCTCTTAGCGGTGGGACTTAGAAAAATTTCCAGAGTTTTGTCGACGGAGTAGTACATCCGTCCATTATTTGCTAATAACTCGATAAATAATAATTGTAGCGAGTTTGGTGTTATGATATATATTGTTAGAAACCGTCTATATTACAGTGATATCACGTCGAAAATCGTCTAGGACCGATACGGAAAAAGTTTCCTCTTAGCGGTGGGACTTAGAAAAATTTCCAGAGTTTTGTCGACGGAGTAGTACATCCGTCCATTATTTGCTAATAACTCGATAAATAATAATTGTAGCGAGTTTGGTGTTATGATATATATTGTTAGAAACCGTCTATATTACAGTGATATCACGTCGAAAATCGTCTAGGACCGATACGGAAAAAGTTTCCTCTTAGCGGTGGGACTTAGAAAAATTTCCAGAGTTTTGTCGACGGAGTAGTACATCCGTCCATTATTTGCTAATAACTCGATAAATAATAATTGTAGCGAGTTTGGTGTTATGATATATATATTGTTAGAAACCGTCTATATTACAGTGATATCACGTCGAAAATCGTCTAGGACCGATACGGAAAAAGTTTCCTCTTAGCGGTGGGACTTAGAAAAATTTCCAGAGTTTTGTCGACGGAGTAGTACATCCGTCCATTATTTGCTAATAACTCGATAAATAATAATTGTAGCGAGTTTGGTGTTATGATATATATTGTTAGAATCCGTCTATATTACAGTGATATCACGTCGAAAATCGTCTAGGACCGATACGGAAAAAGTTTCCTCTTAGCGGTGGGACTTAGAAAAATTTCCAGAGTTTTGTCGACGGAGTAGTACATCCGTCCATTATTTGCTAATAACTCGATAAATAATAATTGTAGCGAGTTTGGTGTTATGATATATATTGTTAGAAACCGTCTATATTACAGTGATATAACGTCGAAAATCGTCTAGGACCGATACGGAAAAAGTTTCCTCTTAGCGGTGGGACTTAGAAAAATTTCCAGAGTTTTGTCGACGGAGTAGTACATCCGTCCATTATTTGCTAATAACTCGATAAATAATAATTGTAGCGAGTTTGGTGTTATGATATATATTGTTAGAAACCGTCTATATTACAGTGATATCACGTCGAAAATCGTCTAGGACCGATACGGAAAAAGTTTCCTCTTAGCGGTGGGACTTAGAAAAATTTCCAGAGTTTTGTCGACGGAGTAGAACATCCGTCCATTATTTGCTAATAACTCGATAAATAATAATTGTAGCGAGTTTGGTGTTATGATATATATTGTTAGAAACCGTCTATATTACAGTGATATCACGTCGAAAATCGTCTAGGACCGATACGGAAAAAGTTTCCTCTTAGCGGTGGGACTTAGAAAAATTTTCGTCGAACGTCCGACGGAGTAGTACATCAGTCCATTATTTGCTAATAACTCGATAAATAATAATTGTAGCGAGTTTGGTGTTATGATATATATTGTTAGAAACCGTCTATATTACAGTGATATCACGTCGAAAATCGTCTAGGACCGATACGGAAAAAGTTTCCTCTTAGCGGTGGGACTTAGAAAAATTTCCAGAGTTTTGTCGACGGAGTAGTACATCCGTCCATTATTTGCTAATAACTCGATAAATAATAATTGTAGCGAGTTTGGTGTTATGATATATATTGTTAGAAACCGTCTATATTACAGTGATATCACGTCGAAAATCGTCTAGGACCGATACGGAAAAAGTTTCCTCTTAGCGGTGGGACTTAGAAAAATTTCCAGAGTTTTGTCGACGGAGTAGTACATCCGTCCATTATTTGCTAATAACTCGATAAATAATAATTGTAGCGAGTTTGGTGTTATGATATATATTGTTAGAAACCGTCTATATTACAGTGATATCACGTCGAAAATCGTCTAGGACCGATACGGAAAAAGTTTCCTCTTAGCGGTGGGACTTAGAAAAATTTCCAGAGTTTTGTCGACGGAGTAGTACATCCGTCCATTATTAGCTAATAACTCGATAAATAATAATTGTAGCGAGTTTGGTGTTATGATATATATTGTTAGAAACCGTCTATATTACAGTGATATCACGTCGAAAATCGTCTAGGACCGATACGGAAAAAGTTTCCTCTTGGCGGTGGGACTTAGAAAAATTTTCGTCCAACGTCCGACGAAGTAGCACATCCGTCCATTATTTGCTAATAACTCGATAAATAATAATTGTAGCGAGTTTGGTGTTATGATATATATTGTTAGAAACCGTCTATATTACAGTGATATCACGTCGAAAATCGTCTAGGACCGATACGGAAAAAGTTTCCTCTTAGCGGTGGGACTTAGAAAAATTTCCAGAGTTTTGTCGACGGAGTAGTACATCCGTCCATTATTTGCTAATAACTCGATAAATAATAATTGTAGCGAGTTTGGTGTTATGATATATATTGTTAGAAACCGTCTATATTACAGTGATATTACGTCGAAAATCGTCTAGGACCGATACGGAAAAAGTTTCCTCTTAGCGGTGGGACTTAGAAAAATTTCCAGAGTTTTGTCGACGGAGTAGTACATCCGTCCATTATTTGCTAATAACTCGATAAATAATAATTGTAGCGAGTTTGGTGTTATGATATATATTGTTAGAAACCGTCTATATTACAGTGATATCACGTCGAAAATCGTCTAGGACCGATACGGAAAAAGTTTCCTCTTAGCGGTGGGACTTAGAAAAATTTCCAGAGTTTTGTCGACGGAGTAGTACATCCGTCCACTATTTGCTAATAACTCGATAAATAATAATTGTAGCGAGTTTGGTGTTATGATATATATTGTTAGAAACCGTCTATATTACAGTGATATCACGTCGAAAATCGTCTAGGACCGATACGGAAAAAGTTTCCTCTTAGCGGTGGGACTTAGAAAAATTTCCAGAGTTTTGTCGACGGAGAAGTACATCCGTCCATTATTTGCTAATAACTCGATAAATAATAATTGTAGCGAGTTTGGTGTTATGATATATATTGTTAGAAACCGTCTATATTACAGTGATATCACGTCGAAAATCGTCTAGGACCGATACGGAAAAAGTTTCCTCTTAGCGGTGGGACTTAGAAAAATTTCCAGAGTTTTGTCGACGAAGTAGCACATCCGTCCATTATTTGCTAATAACTCGATAAATAATAATTGTAGCGAGTTTGGTGTTATGATATATATTGTTAGAAACCGTCTATATTACAGTGATATCACGTCGAAAATCGTCTAGGACCGATACGGAAAAAGTTTCCTCTTAGCGGTGGGACTTAGAAAAATTTCCAGAGTTTTGTCGACGGAGTAGTACATCCGTCCATTATTTGCTAATAACTCGATAAATAATAATTGTAGCGAGTTTGGTGTTATGATATATATTGTTAGAAACCGTCTATATTACAGTGATATTACGTCGAAAATCGTCTAGGACCGATACGGAAAAAGTTTCCTCTTAGCGGTGGGACTTAGAAAAATTTCCAGAGTTTTGTCGACGGAGTAGTACATCCGTCCATTATTTGCTAATAACTCGATAAATAATAATTGTAGCGAGTTTGGTGTTATGATATATATTGTTAGAAACCGTCTATATTACAGTGATATCACGTCGAAAATCGTCTAGGACCGATACGGAAAAAGTTTCCTCTTAGCGGTGGGACTTAGAAAAATTTCCAGAGTTTTGTCGACGGAGTAGTACATCCGTCCATTATTTGCTAATAACTCGGTAAATAATAGTAGTAGCGAGTTTGGTGTTATGATATATATTGTTAGAAACCGTCTATATTACAGTGATATCACGTCAAAAATCGTCTAGGACCGATACGGAAAAAGTTTCCTCTTAGCGGTGGGACTTAGAAAAATTTCCAGAGTTTTGTCGACGGAGTAGTACATCCGTCCATTATTTGCTAATAACTCGATAAATAATAATTGTAGCGAGTTTGGTGTTATGATATATATTGTTAGAAACCGTCTATATTACAGTGATATCACGTCGAAAATCGTCTAGGACCGATACGGAAAAAGTTTCCTCTTAGCGGTGGGACTTAGAAAAATTTCCAGAGTTTTGTCGACGGAGTAGTACATCCGTCCATTATTTGCTAATAACTCGATAAATAATAATTGTAGCGAGTTTGGTGTTATGATATATATTGTTAGAAACCGTCTATATTACAGTGATATCACGTCGAAAATCGTCTAGGACCGATACGGAAAAAGGTTCCTCTTAGCGGTGGGACTTAGAAAAATTTCCAGAGTTTTGTCGACGGAGTAGTACATCCGTCCATTATTTGCTAATAACTCGATAAATAATAATTGTAGCGAGTTTGGTGTTATGATATATATTGTTAGAAACCGTCTATATTACAGTGATATCACGTCGAAAATCGTCTAGGACCGATACGGAAAAAGTTTCCTCTTAGCGGTGGGACTTAGAAAAATTTTCGTCGAACGTCCGACGGAGTAGTACATCAGTCCATTATTTGCTAATAACTCGATAAATAATAATTGTAGCGAGTTTGGTGTTATGATATATATTGTTAGAAACCGTCTATATTACAGTGATATCACGTCGAAAATCGTCTAGGACCGATACGGAAAAAGTTTCCTCTTGGCGGTGGGACTTAGAAAAATTTTCGTCCAACGTCCGACGAAGTAGCACATCCGTCCATTATTTGCTAATAACTCGATAAATAATAATTGTAGCGAGTTTGGTGTTATGATATATATTGTTAGAAACCGTCTATATTACAGTGATATCACGTCGAAAATCGTCTAGGACCGATACGGAAAAAGTTTCCTCTTAGCGGTGGGACTTAGAAAAATTTTCGTCGAACGTCCGACGGAGTAGTACATCAGTCCATTATTTGCTAATAACTCGATAAATAATAATTGTAGCGAGTTTGGTGTTATGATATATATTGTTAGAAACCGTCTATATTACAGTGATATCACGTCGAAAATCGTCTAGGACCGATACGGAAAAAGTTTCCTCTTAGCGGTGGGACTTAGAAAAATTTCCAGAGTTTTGTCGACGGAGTAGTACATCCGTCCATTATTTGCTAATAACTCGATAAATAATAATTGTAGCGAGTTTGGTGTTATGATATATATATTGTTAGAAACCGTCTATATTACAGTGATATCACGTCGAAAATCGTCTAGGACCGATACTTAAAAATTTTCCTCTTATTTGTGGGACTTAGAAAAATTTCCAGAGTTTTGTCGACGGAGTAGTACATCCGTCCATTATTTGCTAATAACTCGATAAATAATAATTGTAGCGAGTTTGGTGTTATGATATATATTGTTAGAAACCGTCTATATTACAGTGATATCACGTCGAAAATCGTCTAGGACCGATACGGAAAAAGTTTCCTCTTAGCGGTGGGACTTAGAAAAATTTCCAGAGTTTTGTCGACGGAGTAGTACATCCGTCCATTATTAGCTAATAACTCGATAAATAATAATTGTAGCGAGTTTGGTGTTATGATATATATTGTTAGAAACCGTCTATATTACAGTGATATCACGTCGAAAATCGTCTAGGACCGATACGGAAAAAGTTTCCTCTTAGCGGTGGGACTTAGAAAAATTTCCAGAGTTTTGTCGACGGAGTAGTACATCCGTCCATTATTAGCTAATAACTCGATAAATAATAATTGTAGCGAGTTTGGTGTTATGATATATATTGTTAGAAACCGTCTATATTACAGTGATATCACGTCGAAAATCGTCTAGGACCGATACGGAAAAAGTTTCCTCTTAGCGGTGGGACTTAGAAAAATTTCCAGAGTTTTGTCGACGGAGTAGTACATCCGTCCATTATTTGCTAATAACTCGATAAATAATAATTGTAGCGAGTTTGGTGTTATGATATATATTGTTAGAAACCGTCTATATTACAGTGATATCACGTCGAAAATCGTCTAGGACCGATACGGAAAAAGTTTCCTCTTAGCGGTGGGACTTAGAAAAATTTCCAGAGTTTTGTCGACGGAGTAGTACATCCGTCCATTATTTGCTAATAACTCGATAAATAATAATTGTAGCGAGTTTGGTGTTATGATATATATATATTGTTAGAAACCGTCTATATTACAGTGATATCACGTCGAAAATCGTCTAGGACCGATACGGAAAAAGTTTCCTCTTAGCGGTGGCACTTAGAAAAATTTCCAGAGTTTTGTCGACGGAGTAGTACATCCGTCCATTATTTGCTAATAACTCGATAAATAATAATTGTAGCGAGTTTGGTGTTATGATATATATTGTTAGAATCCGTCTATATTACAGTGATATCACGTCGAAAATCGTCTAGGACCGATACGGAAAAAGTTTCCTCTTAGCGGTGGGACTTAGAAAAATTTCCAGAGTTTTGTCGACGGAGTAGTACATCCGTCCATTATTTGCTAATAACTCGATAAATAATAATTGTAGCGAGTTTGGTGTTATGATATATATTGTTAGAAACCGTCTATATTACAGTGATATCACGTCGAAAATCGTCTAGGACCGATACGGAAAAAGGTTCCTCTTAGCGGTGGGACTTAGAAAAATTTCCAGAGTTTTGTCGACGGAGTAGTACATCCGTCCATTATTTGCTAATAACTCGATAAATAATAATTGTAGCGAGTTTGGTGTTATGATATATATTGTTAGAAACCGTCTATATTACAGTGATATCACGTCGAAAATCGTCTAGGACCGATACGGAAAAAGTTTCCTCTTAGCGGTGGGACTTAGAAAAATTTTCGTCGAACGTCCGACGGAGTAGTACATCAGTCCATTATTTGCTAATAACTCGATAAATAATAATTGTAGCGAGTTTGGTGTTATGATATATATTGTTAGAAACCGTCTATATTACAGTGATATCACGTCGAAAATCGTCTAGGACCGATACGGAAAAAGTTTCCTCTTGGCGGTGGGACTTAGAAAAATTTTCGTCCAACGTCCGACGAAGTAGCACATCCGTCCATTATTTGCTAATAACTCGATAAATAATAATTGTAGCGAGTTTGGTGTTATGATATATATTGTTAGAAACCGTCTATATTACAGTGATATCACGTCGAAAATCGTCTAGGACCGATACGGAAAAAGTTTCCTCTTAGCGGTGGGACTTAGAAAAATTTTCGTCGAACGTCCGACGGAGTAGTACATCAGTCCATTATTTGCTAATAACTCGATAAATAATAATTGTAGCGAGTTTGGTGTTATGATATATATTGTTAGAAACCGTCTATATTACAGTGATATCACGTCGAAAATCGTCTAGGACCGATACGGAAAAAGTTTCCTCTTAGCGGTGGGACTTAGAAAAATTTCCAGAGTTTTGTCGACGGAGTAGTACATCCGTCCATTATTTGCTAATAACTCGATAAATAATAATTGTAGCGAGTTTGGTGTTATGATATATATATTGTTAGAAACCGTCTATATTACAGTGATATCACGTCGAAAATCGTCTAGGACCGATACTTAAAAATTTTCCTCTTATTTGTGGGACTTAGAAAAATTTCCAGAGTTTTGTCGACGGAGTAGTACATCCGTCCATTATTTGCTAATAACTCGATAAATAATAATTGTAGCGAGTTTGGTGTTATGATATATATTGTTAGAAACCGTCTATATTACAGTGATATCACGTCGAAAATCGTCTAGGACCGATACGGAAAAAGTTTCCTCTTAGCGGTGGGACTTAGAAAAATTTCCAGAGTTTTGTCGACGGAGTAGTACATCCGTCCATTATTAGCTAATAACTCGATAAATAATAATTGTAGCGAGTTTGGTGTTATGATATATATTGTTAGAAACCGTCTATATTACAGTGATATCACGTCGAAAATCGTCTAGGACCGATACGGAAAAAGTTTCCTCTTAGCGGTGGGACTTAGAAAAATTTCCAGAGTTTTGTCGACGGAGTAGTACATCCGTCCATTATTAGCTAATAACTCGATAAATAATAATTGTAGCGAGTTTGGTGTTATGATATATATTGTTAGAAACCGTCTATATTACAGTGATATCACGTCGAAAATCGTCTAGGACCGATACGGAAAAAGTTTCCTCTTAGCGGTGGGACTTAGAAAAATTTCCAGAGTTTTGTCGACGGAGTAGTACATCCGTCCATTATTTGCTAATAACTCGATAAATAATAATTGTAGCGAGTTTGGTGTTATGATATATATTGTTAGAAACCGTCTATATTACAGTGATATCACGTCGAAAATCGTCTAGGACCGATACGGAAAAAGTTTCCTCTTAGCGGTGGGACTTAGAAAAATTTCCAGAGTTTTGTCGACGGAGTAGTACATCCGTCCATTATTTGCTAATAACTCGATAAATAATAATTGTAGCGAGTTTGGTGTTATGATATATATATATTGTTAGAAACCGTCTATATTACAGTGATATCACGTCGAAAATCGTCTAGGACCGATACGGAAAAAGTTTCCTCTTAGCGGTGGCACTTAGAAAAATTTCCAGAGTTTTGTCGACGGAGTAGTACATCCGTCCATTATTTGCTAATAACTCGATAAATAATAATTGTAGCGAGTTTGGTGTTATGATATATATTGTTAGAATCCGTCTATATTACAGTGATATCACGTCGAAAATCGTCTAGGACCGATATGGAAAAAGTTTCCTCTTAGCGGTGGGACTTAGAAAAATTTCCAGAGTTTTGTCGACGGAGTAGTACATCCGTCCATTATTTGCTAATAACTCGATAAATAATAATTGTAGCGAGTTTGGTGTTATGATATATATTGTTAGAAACCGTCTATATTACAGTGATATCACGTCGAAAATCGTCTAGGACCGATACGGAAAAAGTTTCCTCTTAGCGGTGGGACTTAGAAAAATTTCCAGAGTTTTGTCGACGGAGTAGTACATCCGTCCATTATTTGCTAATAACTCGATAAATAATAATTGTAGCGAGTTTGGTGTTATGATATATATTGTTAGAAACCGTCTATATTACAGTGATATCACGTCGAAAATCGTCTAGGACCGATACGGAAAAAGTTTCCTCTTAGCGGTGGGACTTAGAAAAATTTCCAGAGTTTTGTCGACGGAGTAGAACATCCGTCCATTATTTGCTAATAACTCGATAAATAATAATTGTAGCGAGTTTGGTGTTATGATATATATTGTTAGAAACCGTCTATATTACAGTGATATCACGTCGAAAATCGTCTAGGACCGATACGGAAAAAGTTTCCTCTTAGCGGTGGGACTTAGAAAAATTTTCGTCGAACGTCCGACGGAGTAGTACATCAGTCCATTATTTGCTAATAACTCGATAAATAATAATTGTAGCGAGTTTGGTGTTATGATATATATTGTTAGAAACCGTCTATATTACAGTGATATCACGTCGAAAATCGTCTAGGACCGATACGGAAAAAGTTTCCTCTTAGCGGTGGGACTTAGAAAAATTTCCAGAGTTTTGTCGACGGAGTAGTACATCCGTCCATTATTTGCTAATAACTCGATAAATAATAATTGTAGCGAGTTTGGTGTTATGATATATATTGTTAGAAACCGTCTATATTACAGTGATATCACGTCGAAAATCGTCTAGGACCGATACGGAAAAAGTTTCCTCTTAGCGGTGGGACTTAGAAAAATTTCCAGAGTTTTGTCGACGGAGTAGTACATCCGTCCATTATTTGCTAATAACTCGATAAATAATAATTGTAGCGAGTTTGGTGTTATGATATATATTGTTAGAAACCGTCTATATTACAGTGATATCACGTCGAAAATCGTCTAGGACCGATACGGAAAAAGTTTCCTCTTAGCGGTGGGACTTAGAAAAATTTCCAGAGTTTTGTCGACGGAGTAGTACATCCGTCCATTATTAGCTAATAACTCGATAAATAATAATTGTAGCGAGTTTGGTGTTATGATATATATTGTTAGAAACCGTCTATATTACAGTGATATCACGTCGAAAATCGTCTAGGACCGATACGGAAAAAGTTTCCTCTTAGCGGTGGGACTTAGAAAAATTTCCAGAGTTTTGTCGACGGAGTAGTACATCCGTCCATTATTTGCTAATAACTCGATAAATAATAATTGTAGCGAGTTTGGTGTTATGATATATATTGTTAGAAACCGTCTATATTACAGTGATATCACGTCGAAAATCGTCTAGGACCGATACGGAAAAAGTTTCCTCTTGGCGGTGGGACTTAGAAAAATTTTCGTCCAACGTCCGACGAAGTAGCACATCCGTCCATTATTTGCTAATAACTCGATAAATAATAATTGTAGCGAGTTTGGTGTTATGATATATATTGTTAGAAACCGTCTATATTACAGTGATATCACGTCGAAAATCGTCTAGGACCGATACGGAAAAAGTTTCCTCTTAGCGGTGGGACTTAGAAAAATTTTCGTCGAACGTCCGACGGAGTAGTACATCCGTCCATTATTTGCTAATAACTCGATAAATAATAATTGTAGCGAGTTTGGTGTTATGATATATATTGTTAGAAACCGTCTATATTACAGTGATATCACGTCGAAAATCGTCTAGGACCGATACGGAAAAAGTTTCCTCTTAGCGGTGGGACTTAGAAAAATTTCCAGAGTTTTGTCGACGGAGAAGTACATCCGTCCATTATTTGCTAATAACTCGATAAATAATAATTGTAGCGAGTTTGGTGTTATGATATATATTGTTAGAAACCGTCTATATTACAGTGATATCACGTCGAAAATCGTCTAGGACCGATACGGAAAAAGTTTCCTCTTAGCGGTGGGACTTAGAAAAATTTCCAGAGTTTTGTCGACGGAGTAGTACATCCGTCCATTATTTGCTAATAACTCGATAAATAATAATTGTAGCGAGTTTGGTGTTATGATATATATTGTTAGAAACCGTCTATATTACAGTGATATTACGTCGAAAATCGTCTAGGACCGATACGGAAAAAGTTTCCTCTTAGCGGTGGGACTTAGAAAAATTTCCAGAGTTTTGTCGACGGAGTAGTACATCCGTCCATTATTTGCTAATAACTCGATAAATAATAATTGTAGCGAGTTTGGTGTTATGATATATATTGTTAGAAACCGTCTATATTACAGTGATATCACGTCGAAAATCGTCTAGGACCGATACGGAAAAAGTTTCCTCTTAGCGGTGGGACTTAGAAAAATTTTCGTCGAACGTCCGACGGAGTAGTACATCCGTCCATTATTTGCTAATAACTCGATAAATAATAATTGTAGCGAGTTTGGTGTTATGATATATATTGTTAGAAACCGTCTATATTACAGTGATATCACGTCGAAAATCGTCTAGGACCGATACGGAAAAAGTTTCCTCTTAGCGGTGGGACT
>NW_027489497.1:2500-17500 GCF_050948215.1 Halictus rubicundus
GAGCTTCGACAATTTTTCGAATGTCTTCGCCGCCAGCTCTCTTCGAGACAGGTCGACGACACTTTTTCTTCCAATCATATATATATTTTATACTCGTGCAAATTCTCAGAGAACCTTTTGCACGAGATACATATATCTTCTCTTCTCTATAAATATTCAACCTCGAACAAATTCCTTTTCAAATATACCTCCTCCTCCTCTGCGTTCTCGGTTTCTCAATTTTATACGTATATCTTGAACAAGACTTTCTTATAAATATCTTATCTTGTTCAGATATTTTACTTGTTTCAACTTTCTTATAAATATCTTATTGAAACAAGTTTCATACATTCGTTTCATATAATAACATGGTTTGCCTAATCGTGGAGGCGCGTATAGTTCCAAACATGGATCGCGGAAGCACGTAACCACTGCGCTGGACAAAATCGACACAAGTGCCGAGGAAGCGCGGACAGGACGCATGCTGGACTGCGAGAAACCGTGTTCTTCTGCTCGCGCTGGGCATAAACGAAATAGGACACCTCTATTATTTAACGAATTTTTCTCTTTATTCTGTCTTTAAAAGACAGAATTTTTTTTCTCTTTAACTCTATTTTCTCTTTTTCATACCTTAGTCGCTCGGACATAAGAGTTGATGCTCAGTTAGTACGAGTAAACACAAAAGTGAATACAAGTCACCAACCTCCACTAAGGGAAGGCTCGCCACATAAGGGCCATTCGGTCTAGGACACCGACCCGTGGCAATGCTGTGTAGAGAATAATTCGATACGAAGCACGGTACGAAACAGTCAAGACCGAAGTCTCGAGGCGCCCATGACTGCTTCTCGACCGAGATCGTAGAATAGCCACAGACGCGCGCTGCACCGACCGACTCGACCGAACCGTCGACTCTCTTATAGATACCGAACGGCCGGCCGGGACGCCGGCGCCGCGCGGTCAATAGCACGCGCGCTTATGGCCGCAAACCGCCGCGGCAACAGACCTCCCGGCGGGGCTGTTGGAACTTAGAGCGAAAAAAGTATAAAATTTTTTTCACAAAATATAATAAATTTTAACATTTCTATATTATTTTACACAAAATAACCAACTTTTCATAATTCACCGAACTTTGAAAATTTTTCTAAGTCCCACAAATAAGAGGAAAATTTTTAAGTATCGGTCCTAGACGATTTTCGACGTGATATCACTGTAATATAGACGATTTCTAGCAATATATATCATAACACCAAACTCGCTACAATTATTATTTATCGAGTTATTAGCAAATAATGGACGGATGTGCTACTCCGTCGACAAAACTCTGGAAATTTTTCTAAGTCCCACCGCCAAGAGGAAACTTTTTCCCTATCGGTCCTAGACGATTTTCGACGTGATATCACTGTAATATAGGACGGTTTCTAACAATATATATCATAACACCAAACTCGCTACAATTATTATTTATCGAGTTATTAGCAAATAATGGACGGATGTGCTACTCCGTCGACAAAACTCTGGAAATTTTTCTAAGTCCCACCGCTAAGAGGAAACTTTTTCCGTATCGGTCCTAGACGATTTTCGACGTGATATCACTGTAATATAGACGGTTTCTAACAATATATATCATAACACCAAACTCGCTACAATTATTATTTATCGAGTTATTAGCAAATAATGGACGGATGTGCTACTCCGTCGACAAAACTCTGGAAATTTTCTAAGTCCCACCGCCAAGAGGAAACTTTTTCCCTATCGGTCCTAGACGATTTTCGACGTGATATCACTGTAATATAGACGGTTTCTAACAATATATATCATAACACCAAACTCGCTACAATTATTATTTATCGAGTTATTAGCAAATAATGGACGGATGTGCTACTCCGTCGGACGTTCGACGAAATTTTTCTAAGTCCCACCGCCAAGAGGAAACTTTTTCCCTATCGGTCCTAGACGATTTTCGACGTGATATCACTGTAATATAGACGGTTTCTAACAATATATATCATAACACCAAACTCGCTACAATTATTATTTATCGAGTTATTAGCAAATAATGGACGGATGTGCTACTCCGTCGACAAAACTCTGGAAATTTTTCTAAGTCCCACCGCCAAGAGGAAACTTTTTCCCTATCGGTCCTAGACGATTTTCGACGTGATATCACTGTAATATAGACGGTTTCTAACAATATATATCATAACACCAAACTCGCTACAATTATTATTTATCGAGTTATAGCAAATAATGGACGGATGTGCTACTCCGTCGACAAAACTCTGGAAATTTTTCTAAGTCCCCACCGCCAAGAGGAAACTTTTTCCGTATCGGTCCTAGACGATTTTCGACGTGATATCACTGTAATATAGACGGTTTCTAACAATATATATCATAACACCAAACTCGCTACAATTATTATTTATCGAGTTATTAGCAAATAATGGACGGATGTGCTACTCCGTCGACAAAACTCTGGAAATTTTTCTAAGTCCCACCGCCAAGAGGAAACTTTTTCCCTATCGGTCCTAGACGATTTTCGACGTGATATCACTGTAATATAGACGGTTTCTAACAATATATATCATAACACCAAACTCGCTACAATTATTATTTATCGAGTTATTAGCAAATAATGGACGGATGTGCTACTCCGTCGACAAAACTCTGGAAATTTTTCTAAGTCCCACCGCTAAGAGGAAACTTTTTCCGTATCGGTCCTAGACGATTTTCGACGTGATATCACTGTAATATAGACGGTTTCTAACAATATATATCATAACACCAAACTCGCTACAATTATTATTTATCGAGTTATTAGCAAATAATGGACGGATGTGCTACTCCGTCGACAAAACTCTGGAAATTTTTCTAAGTCCCACCGCCAAGAGGAAACTTTTTCCCTATCGGTCCTAGACGATTTTCGACGTGATATCACTGTAATATAGACGGTTTCTAACAATATATATCATAACACCAAACTCGCTACAATTATTATTTATCGAGTTATTAGCAAATAATGGACGGATGTGCTACTCCGTCGACAAAACTCTGGAAATTTTTCTAAGTCCCACCGCCAAGAGGAAACTTTTTCCCTATCGGTCCTAGACGATTTTCGACGTGATATCACTGTAATATAGACGGTTTCTAACAATATATATCATAACACCAAACTCGCTACAATTATTATTTATCGAGTTATTAGCAAATAATGGACGGATGTGCTACTCCGTCGACAAAACTCTGGAAATTTTTCTAAGTCCCACCGCCAAGAGGAAACTTTTTCCCTATCGGTCCTAGACGATTTTCGACGTGATATCACTGTAATATAGACGGTTTCTAACAATATATATCATAACACCAAACTCGCTACAATTATTATTTATCGAGTTATTAGCAAATAATGGACGGATGTGCTACTCCGTCGACAAAACTCTGGAAATTTTTCTAAGTCCCACCGCCAAGAGGAAACTTTTTCCCTATCGGTCCTAGACGATTTTCGACGTGATATCACTGTAATATAGACGGTTTCTAACAATATATATCATAACACCAAACTCGCTACAATTATTATTTATCGAGTTATTAGCAAATAATGGACGGATGTGCTACTCCGTCGACAAAACTCTGGAAATTTTTCTAAGTCCCACCGCTAAGAGGAAACTTTTTCCGTATCGGTCCTAGACGATTTTCGACGTGATATCACTGTAATATAGACGGTTTCTAACAATATATATCATAACACCAAACTCGCTACAATTATTATTTATCGAGTTATTAGCAAATAATGGACGGATGTGCTACTCCGTCGGACGTTCGACGAAAATTTTTCTAAGTCCCACCGCCAAGAGGAAACTTTTTCCGTATCGGTCCTAGACGATTTTCGACGTGATATCACTGTAATATAGACGGTTTCTAACAATATATATCATAACACCAAACTCGCTACAATTATTATTTATCGAGTTATTAGCAAATAATGGACGGATGTGCTACTCCGTCGGACGTTCGACGAAAATTTTTCTAAGTCCCACCGCCAAGAGGAAACTTTTTCCCTATCGGTCCTAGACGATTTTCGACGTGATATCACTGTAATATAGACGGTTTCTAACAATATATATCATAACACCAAACTCGCTACAATTATTATTTATCGAGTTATTAGCAAATAATGGACGGATGTGCTACTCCGTCGACAAAACTCTGGAAATTTTTCTAAGTCCCACCGCCAAGAGGAAACTTTTTCCCTATCGGTCCTAGACGATTTTCGACGTGATATCACTGTAATATAGACGGTTTCTAACAATATATATCATAACACCAAACTCGCTACAATTATTATTTATCGAGTTATTAGCAAATAATGGACGGATGTGCTACTCCGTCGACAAAACTCTGGAAATTTTTCTAAGTCCCACCGCCAAGAGGAAACTTTTTCCGTATCGGTCCTAGACGATTTTCGACGTGATATCACTGTAATATAGACGGTTTCTAACAATATATATCATAACACCAAACTCGCTACAATTATTATTTATCGAGTTATTAGCAAATAATGGACGGATGTGCTACTCCGTCGACAAAACTCTGGAAATTTTTCTAAGTCCCACCGCCAAGAGGAAACTTTTTCCCTATCGGTCCTAGACGATTTTCGACGTGATATCACTGTAATATAGACGGTTTCTAACAATATATATCATAACACCAAACTCGCTACAATTATTATTTATCGAGTTATTAGCAAATAATGGACGGATGTGCTACTCCGTCGACAAAACTCTGGAAATTTTTCTAAGTCCCACCGCTAAGAGGAAACTTTTTCCGTATCGGTCCTAGACGATTTTCGACGTGATATCACTGTAATATAGACGGTTTCTAACAATATATATCATAACACCAAACTCGCTACAATTATTATTTATCGAGTTATTAGCAAATAATGGACGGATGTGCTACTCCGTCGACAAAACTCTGGAAATTTTTCTAAGTCCCACCGCCAAGAGGAAACTTTTTCCCTATCGGTCCTAGACGATTTTCGACGTGATATCACTGTAATATAGACGGTTTCTAACAATATATATCATAACACCAAACTCGCTACAATTATTATTTATCGAGTTATTAGCAAATAATGGACGGATGTGCTACTCCGTCGGACGTTCGACGAAAATTTTTCTAAGTCCCACCGCCAAGAGGAAACTTTTTCCCTATCGGTCCTAGACGATTTTCGACGTGATATCACTGTAATATAGACGGTTTCTAACAATATATATCATAACACCAAACTCGCTACAATTATTATTTATCGAGTTATTAGCAAATAATGGACGGATGTGCTACTCCGTCGGACGTTCGACGAAAATTTTTCTAAGTCCCACCGCCAAGAGGAAACTTTTTCCGTATCGGTCCTAGACGATTTTCGACGTGATATCACTGTAATATAGACGGTTTCTAACAATATATATCATAACACCAAACTCGCTACAATTATTATTTATCGAGTTATTAGCAAATAATGGACGGATGTGCTACTCCGTCGGACGTTCGACGAAAATTTTTCTAAGTCCCACCGCTAAGAGGAAACTTTTTCCGTATCGGTCCTAGACGATTTTCGACGTGATATCACTGTAATATAGACGGTTTCTAACAATATGTATCATAACACCAAACTCGCTACAATTATTATTTATCGAGTTATTAGCAAATAATGGACGGATGTGCTACTCCGTCGACAAAACTCTGGAAATTTTTCTAAGTCCCACCGCTAAGAGGAAACTTTTTCCGTATCGGTCCTAGACGATTTTCGACGTGATATCACTGTAATATAGACGGTTTCTAACAATATATATCATAACACCAAACTCGCTACAATTATTATTTATCGAGTTATTAGCAAATAATGGACGGATGTGCTACTCCGTCGGACGTTCGACGAAAATTTTTCTAAGTCCCACCGCCAAGAGGAAACTTTTTCCCTATCGGTCCTAGACGATTTTCGACGTGATATCACTGTAATATAGACGGTTTCTAACAATATATATCATAACACCAAACTCGCTACAATTATTATTTATCGAGTTATTAGCAAATAATGGACGGATGTGCTACTCCGTCGACAAAACTCTGGAAATTTTTCTAAGTCCCACCGCCAAGAGGAAACTTTTTCCCTATCGGTCCTAGACGATTTTCGACGTGATATCACTGTAATATAGACGGTTTCTAACAATATATATCATAACACCAAACTCGCTACAATTATTATTTATCGAGTTATTAGCAAATAATGGACGGATGTGCTACTCCGTCGACAAAACTCTGGAAATTTTTCTAAGTCCCACCGCCAAGAGGAAACTTTTTCCCTATCGGTCCTAGACGATTTTCGACGTGATATCACTGTAATATAGACGGTTTCTAACAATATATATCATAACACCAAACTCGCTACAATTATTATTTATCGAGTTATTAGCAAATAATGGACGGATGTGCTACTCCGTCGACAAAACTCTGGAAATTTTTCTAAGTCCCACCGCTAAGAGGAAACTTTTTCCGTATCGGTCCTAGACGATTTTCGACGTGATATCACTGTAATATAGACGGTTTCTAACAATATATATCATAACACCAAACTCGCTACAATTATTATTTATCGAGTTATTAGCAAATAATGGACGGATGTGCTACTCCGTCGACAAAACTCTGGAAATTTTTCTAAGTCCCACCGCCAAGAGGAAACTTTTTCCCTATCGGTCCTAGACGATTTTCGACGTGATATCACTGTAATATAGACGGTTTCTAACAATATATATCATAACACCAAACTCGCTACAATTATTATTTATCGAGTTATTAGCAAATAATGGACGGATGTGCTACTCCGTCGACAAAACTCTGGAAATTTTTCTAAGTCCCACCGCTAAGAGGAAACTTTTTCCGTATCGGTCCTAGACGATTTTCGACGTGATATCACTGTAATATAGACGGTTTCTAACAATATATATCATAACACCAAACTCGCTACAATTATTATTTATCGAGTTATTAGCAAATAATGGACGGATGTGCTACTCCGTCGGACGTTCGACGAAAATTTTTCTAAGTCCCACCGCCAAGAGGAAACTTTTTCCGTATCGGTCCTAGACGATTTTCGACGTGATATCACTGTAATATAGACGGTTTCTAACAATATATATCATAACACCAAACTCGCTACAATTATTATTTATCGAGTTATTAGCAAATAATGGACGGATGTGCTACTCCGTCGGACGTTCGACGAAAATTTTTCTAAGTCCCACCGCCAAGAGGAAACTTTTTCCCTATCGGTCCTAGACGATTTTCGACGTGATATCACTGTAATATAGACGGTTTCTAACAATATATATCATAACACCAAACTCGCTACAATTATTATTTATCGAGTTATTAGCAAATAATGGACGGATGTGCTACTCCGTCGACAAAACTCTGGAAATTTTTCTAAGTCCCACCGCCAAGAGGAAACTTTTTCCCTATCGGTCCTAGACGATTTTCGACGTGATATCACTGTAATATAGACGGTTTCTAACAATATATATCATAACACCAAACTCGCTACAATTATTATTTATCGAGTTATTAGCAAATAATGGACGGATGTGCTACTCCGTCGACAAAACTCTGGAAATTTTTCTAAGTCCCACCGCCAAGAGGAAACTTTTTCCGTATCGGTCCTAGACGATTTTCGACGTGATATCACTGTAATATAGACGGTTTCTAACAATATATATCATAACACCAAACTCGCTACAATTATTATTTATCGAGTTATTAGCAAATAATGGACGGATGTGCTACTCCGTCGACAAAACTCTGGAAATTTTTCTAAGTCCCACCGCCAAGAGGAAACTTTTTCCCTATCGGTCCTAGACGATTTTCGACGTGATATCACTGTAATATAGACGGTTTCTAACAATATATATCATAACACCAAACTCGCTACAATTATTATTTATCGAGTTATTAGCAAATAATGGACGGATGTGCTACTCCGTCGACAAAACTCTGGAAATTTTTCTAAGTCCCACCGCTAAGAGGAAACTTTTTCCGTATCGGTCCTAGACGATTTTCGACGTGATATCACTGTAATATAGACGGTTTCTAACAATATATATCATAACACCAAACTCGCTACAATTATTATTTATCGAGTTATTAGCAAATAATGGACGGATGTGCTACTCCGTCGACAAAACTCTGGAAATTTTTCTAAGTCCCACCGCCAAGAGGAAACTTTTTCCCTATCGGTCCTAGACGATTTTCGACGTGATATCACTGTAATATAGACGGTTTCTAACAATATATATCATAACACCAAACTCGCTACAATTATTATTTATCGAGTTATTAGCAAATAATGGACGGATGTGCTACTCCGTCGGACGTTCGACGAAAATTTTTCTAAGTCCCACCGCCAAGAGGAAACTTTTTCCCTATCGGTCCTAGACGATTTTCGACGTGATATCACTGTAATATAGACGGTTTCTAACAATATATATCATAACACCAAACTCGCTACAATTATTATTTATCGAGTTATTAGCAAATAATGGACGGATGTGCTACTCCGTCGGACGTTCGACGAAAATTTTTCTAAGTCCCACCGCCAAGAGGAAACTTTTTCCGTATCGGTCCTAGACGATTTTCGACGTGATATCACTGTAATATAGACGGTTTCTAACAATATATATCATAACACCAAACTCGCTACAATTATTATTTATCGAGTTATTAGCAAATAATGGACGGATGTGCTACTCCGTCGGACGTTCGACGAAAATTTTTCTAAGTCCCACCGCCAAGAGGAAACTTTTTCCCTATCGGTCCTAGACGATTTTCGACGTGATATCACTGTAATATAGACGGTTTCTAACAATATATATCATAACACCAAACTCGCTACAATTATTATTTATCGAGTTATTAGCAAATAATGGACGGATGTGCTACTCCGTCGGACGTTCGACGAAAATTTTTCTAAGTCCCACCGCCAAGAGGAAACTTTTTCCGTATCGGTCCTAGACGATTTTCGACGTGATATCACTGTAATATAGACGGTTTCTAACAATATATATCATAACACCAAACTCGCTACAATTATTATTTATCGAGTTATTAGCAAATAATGGACGGATGTGCTACTCCGTCGGACGTTCGACGAAAATTTTTCTAAGTCCCACCGCTAAGAGGAAACTTTTTCCGTATCGGTCCTAGACGATTTTCGACGTGATATCACTGTAATATAGACGGTTTCTAACAATATGTATCATAACACCAAACTCGCTACAATTATTATTTATCGAGTTATTAGCAAATAATGGACGGATGTGCTACTCCGTCGACAAAACTCTGGAAATTTTTCTAAGTCCCACCGCTAAGAGGAAACTTTTTCCGTATCGGTCCTAGACGATTTTCGACGTGATATCACTGTAATATAGACGGTTTCTAACAATATATATCATAACACCAAACTCGCTACAATTATTATTTATCGAGTTATTAGCAAATAATGGACGGATGTGCTACTCCGTCGGACGTTCGACGAAAATTTTTCTAAGTCCCACCGCCAAGAGGAAACTTTTTCCCTATCGGTCCTAGACGATTTTCGACGTGATATCACTGTAATATAGACGGTTTCTAACAATATATATCATAACACCAAACTCGCTACAATTATTATTTATCGAGTTATTAGCAAATAATGGACGGATGTGCTACTCCGTCGACAAAACTCTGGAAATTTTTCTAAGTCCCACCGCCAAGAGGAAACTTTTTCCCTATCGGTCCTAGACGATTTTCGACGTGATATCACTGTAATATAGACGGTTTCTAACAATATATATCATAACACCAAACTCGCTACAATTATTATTTATCGAGTTATTAGCAAATAATGGACGGATGTGCTACTCCGTCGGACGTTCGACGAAAATTTTTCTAAGTCCCACCGCCAAGAGGAAACTTTTTCCGTATCGGTCCTAGACGATTTTCGACGTGATATCACTGTAATATAGACGGTTTCTAACAATATATATCATAACACCAAACTCGCTACAATTATTATTTATCGAGTTATTAGCAAATAATGGACGGATGTGCTACTCCGTCGGACGTTCGACGAAAATTTTTCTAAGTCCCACCGCCAAGAGGAAACTTTTTCCCTATCGGTCCTAGACGATTTTCGACGTGATATCACTGTAATATAGACGGTTTCTAACAATATATATCATAACACCAAACTCGCTACAATTATTATTTATCGAGTTATTAGCAAATAATGGACGGATGTGCTACTCCGTCGACAAAACTCTGGAAATTTTTCTAAGTCCCACCGCCAAGAGGAAACTTTTTCCCTATCGGTCCTAGACGATTTTCGACGTGATATCACTGTAATATAGACGGTTTCTAACAATATATATCATAACACCAAACTCGCTACAATTATTATTTATCGAGTTATTAGCAAATAATGGACGGATGTGCTACTCCGTCGACAAAACTCTGGAAATTTTTCTAAGTCCCACCGCCAAGAGGAAACTTTTTCCGTATCGGTCCTAGACGATTTTCGACGTGATATCACTGTAATATAGACGGTTTCTAACAATATATATCATAACACCAAACTCGCTACAATTATTATTTATCGAGTTATTAGCAAATAATGGACGGATGTGCTACTCCGTCGACAAAACTCTGGAAATTTTTCTAAGTCCCACCGCCAAGAGGAAACTTTTTCCCTATCGGTCCTAGACGATTTTCGACGTGATATCACTGTAATATAGACGGTTTCTAACAATATATATCATAACACCAAACTCGCTACAATTATTATTTATCGAGTTATTAGCAAATAATGGACGGATGTGCTACTCCGTCGACAAAACTCTGGAAATTTTTCTAAGTCCCACCGCTAAGAGGAAACTTTTTCCGTATCGGTCCTAGACGATTTTCGACGTGATATCACTGTAATATAGACGGTTTCTAACAATATATATCATAACACCAAACTCGCTACAATTATTATTTATCGAGTTATTAGCAAATAATGGACGGATGTGCTACTCCGTCGGACGTTCGACGAAAATTTTTCTAAGTCCCACCGCCAAGAGGAAACTTTTTCCGTATCGGTCCTAGACGATTTTCGACGTGATATCACTGTAATATAGACGGTTTCTAACAATATATATCATAACACCAAACTCGCTACAATTATTATTTATCGAGTTATTAGCAAATAATGGACGGATGTGCTACTCCGTCGGACGTTCGACGAAAATTTTTCTAAGTCCCACCGCCAAGAGGAAACTTTTTCCCTATCGGTCCTAGACGATTTTCGACGTGATATCACTGTAATATAGACGGTTTCTAACAATATATATCATAACACCAAACTCGCTACAATTATTATTTATCGAGTTATTAGCAAATAATGGACGGATGTGCTACTCCGTCGACAAAACTCTGGAAATTTTTCTAAGTCCCACCGCCAAGAGGAAACTTTTTCCCTATCGGTCCTAGACGATTTTCGACGTGATATCACTGTAATATAGACGGTTTCTAACAATATATATCATAACACCAAACTCGCTACAATTATTATTTATCGAGTTATTAGCAAATAATGGACGGATGTGCTACTCCGTCGACAAAACTCTGGAAATTTTTCTAAGTCCCACCGCCAAGAGGAAACTTTTTCCGTATCGGTCCTAGACGATTTTCGACGTGATATCACTGTAATATAGACGGTTTCTAACAATATATATCATAACACCAAACTCGCTACAATTATTATTTATCGAGTTATTAGCAAATAATGGACGGATGTGCTACTCCGTCGACAAAACTCTGGAAATTTTTCTAAGTCCCACCGCCAAGAGGAAACTTTTTCCCTATCGGTCCTAGACGATTTTCGACGTGATATCACTGTAATATAGACGGTTTCTAACAATATATATCATAACACCAAACTCGCTACAATTATTATTTATCGAGTTATTAGCAAATAATGGACGGATGTGCTACTCCGTCGACAAAACTCTGGAAATTTTTCTAAGTCCCACCGCTAAGAGGAAACTTTTTCCGTATCGGTCCTAGACGATTTTCGACGTGATATCACTGTAATATAGACGGTTTCTAACAATATATATCATAACACCAAACTCGCTACAATTATTATTTATCGAGTTATTAGCAAATAATGGACGGATGTGCTACTCCGTCGACAAAACTCTGGAAATTTTTCTAAGTCCCACCGCCAAGAGGAAACTTTTTCCCTATCGGTCCTAGACGATTTTCGACGTGATATCACTGTAATATAGACGGTTTCTAACAATATATATCATAACACCAAACTCGCTACAATTATTATTTATCGAGTTATTAGCAAATAATGGACGGATGTGCTACTCCGTCGGACGTTCGACGAAAATTTTTCTAAGTCCCACCGCCAAGAGGAAACTTTTTCCCTATCGGTCCTAGACGATTTTCGACGTGATATCACTGTAATATAGACGGTTTCTAACAATATATATCATAACACCAAACTCGCTACAATTATTATTTATCGAGTTATTAGCAAATAATGGACGGATGTGCTACTCCGTCGGACGTTCGACGAAAATTTTTCTAAGTCCCACCGCCAAGAGGAAACTTTTTCCGTATCGGTCCTAGACGATTTTCGACGTGATATCACTGTAATATAGACGGTTTCTAACAATATATATCATAACACCAAACTCGCTACAATTATTATTTATCGAGTTATTAGCAAATAATGGACGGATGTGCTACTCCGTCGGACGTTCGACGAAAATTTTTCTAAGTCCCACCGCTAAGAGGAAACTTTTTCCGTATCGGTCCTAGACGATTTTCGACGTGATATCACTGTAATATAGACGGTTTCTAACAATATGTATCATAACACCAAACTCGCTACAATTATTATTTATCGAGTTATTAGCAAATAATGGACGGATGTGCTACTCCGTCGACAAAACTCTGGAAATTTTTCTAAGTCCCACCGCTAAGAGGAAACTTTTTCCGTATCGGTCCTAGACGATTTTCGACGTGATATCACTGTAATATAGACGGTTTCTAACAATATATATCATAACACCAAACTCGCTACAATTATTATTTATCGAGTTATTAGCAAATAATGGACGGATGTGCTACTCCGTCGACAAAACTCTGGAAATTTTTCTAAGTCCCACCGCTAAGAGGAAACTTTTTCCGTATCGGTCCTAGACGATTTTCGACGTGATATCACTGTAATATAGACGGTTTCTAACAATATATATCATAACACCAAACTCGCTACAATTATTATTTATCGAGTTATTAGCAAATAATGGACGGATGTGCTACTCCGTCGACAAAACTCTGGAAATTTTTCTAAGTCCCACCGCCAAGAGGAAACTTTTTCCCTATCGGTCCTAGACGATTTTCGACGTGATATCACTGTAATATAGACGGTTTCTAACAATATATATCATAACACCAAACTCGCTACAATTATTATTTATCGAGTTATTAGCAAATAATGGACGGATGTGCTACTCCGTCGGACGTTCGACGAAAATTTTTCTAAGTCCCACCGCCAAGAGGAAACTTTTTCCCTATCGGTCCTAGACGATTTTCGACGTGATATCACTGTAATATAGACGGTTTCTAACAATATATATCATAACACCAAACTCGCTACAATTATTATTTATCGAGTTATTAGCAAATAATGGACGGATGTGCTACTCCGTCGGACGTTCGACGAAAATTTTTCTAAGTCCCACCGCCAAGAGGAAACTTTTTCCGTATCGGTCCTAGACGATTTTCGACGTGATATCACTGTAATATAGACGGTTTCTAACAATATATATCATAACACCAAACTCGCTACAATTATTATTTATCGAGTTATTAGCAAATAATGGACGGATGTGCTACTCCGTCGGACGTTCGACGAAAATTTTTCTAAGTCCCACCGCCAAGAGGAAACTTTTTCCCTATCGGTCCTAGACGATTTTCGACGTGATATCACTGTAATATAGACGGTTTCTAACAATATATATCATAACACCAAACTCGCTACAATTATTATTTATCGAGTTATTAGCAAATAATGGACGGATGTGCTACTCCGTCGACAAAACTCTGGAAATTTTTCTAAGTCCCACCGCCAAGAGGAAACTTTTTCCCTATCGGTCCTAGACGATTTTCGACGTGATATCACTGTAATATAGACGGTTTCTAACAATATATATCATAACACCAAACTCGCTACAATTATTATTTATCGAGTTATTAGCAAATAATGGACGGATGTGCTACTCCGTCGACAAAACTCTGGAAATTTTTCTAAGTCCCACCGCCAAGAGGAAACTTTTTCCGTATCGGTCCTAGACGATTTTCGACGTGATATCACTGTAATATAGACGGTTTCTAACAATATATATCATAACACCAAACTCGCTACAATTATTATTTATCGAGTTATTAGCAAATAATGGACGGATGTGCTACTCCGTCGGACGTTCGACGAAAATTTTTCTAAGTCCCACCGCCAAGAGGAAACTTTTTCCCTATCGGTCCTAGACGATTTTCGACGTGATATCACTGTAATATAGACGGTTTCTAACAATATATATCATAACACCAAACTCGCTACAATTATTATTTATCGAGTTATTAGCAAATAATGGACTTGAGTAGGGTGACACCCGGCCGTACTACATTCTGTTCTACAAATTGCACGGGTAAACGGCGGTTGGAAATGATGCTCCGTATTGTTAGTTAGTGTATCCCCGAAGGTCTATGCGTACCGCAGCGTTGGATTGACGAGATTCCTTCTGTCTCTATCTTTTTTTTTCTCTACGATAGCATGTATCGCGATGACAAACGACTAGGAAGCGTGTTTACCGAGTTATTAGCGATCCGAGTGACACCCGGCCGTACTACATTCTGTTCTACAAATTGCACGGGTAAACGGCG
>NW_027489497.1:25000-27500 GCF_050948215.1 Halictus rubicundus
CCACAGTTGCGCACACAGATTTTACACGGGTGTCCGGTATCTCTTTCTTTATTTGTGTCCATTCACTGTAGTCTCTTGAGACTCTTATACCTTTCGTATACGCATCATTTCAGACGACGTCGGGAGCGCGTAAAATGTTCGAGAGTGAAACGCTTCTTCCGCAATGCGAATCGTTCCAGAGAGAGAGGAGAGAGAGATTTCGATCGTCGGAGCGGTGTTCACGGGCGGTCGTATTGAAAATACGACTCACGACGCCGCAAAACACTCACGCAAGTCCGAATGTGATACCCATTCCTATTTCCTTCTTCTCACGAAGACCGTTAGACGCAATGTAAAATTTGCAATTTTCACAGAACCGCGTCAAACGCCGACGAAACGTCCATCGTTCGCTCGTACGTAGCATCTTTGCAACCCGACTCAGAAACGCTCTTTGCGCCCTCCACAAAATTCGACATGGAGAGGTAAGCGACGGCGGGGACTTACAAGAGCAACGCAAGCAGTATTTGGTTACGTAAACGACCCTCAGCCAGGCGTGGTCCAGGAATTGTATCCGTGGACCGCAATGTGCGTTCGAAATGTCGATGTTCATGTGTCCTGCAGTTCACACGTTGACGCGCAATTAGCTGCGTTCTTCATCGACCCACGAGCCAAGTGATCCACCGTTCAGGGTAATCGTATAATTTGATTTATAATCAATATATAATTATGTCTCTTGTTCTGCGGTTCATAAGAACGCCGATACCTGAAAGCTCCAACCAGCGCGCGAAGGAGATTCAGGCGTCGTTTTTAAGGACGACACACGATCGTCCGTAGAAACGGAAACCGTCGCGAGTACGCGATTGCAATGCGCACACGTATCCGACGGCCGGGCGGAAAATACATTGAAAAACCTTTAAAGTGGAAAACACAGGAGGAGAATTCAGAAAACGACGGGGATCATAGACAACCCGATACTGGATCCCGACACTTCTCCTCCTCCTCTCTCTTATTGGAGAATGAACTCGATAACTAACGGACTTCACAGCCGGCTCTGGCCGTGCGCGATCGTTCGTCCCAAGCTCTTGTGCACTGTATTATCGCCACACAGAGAGTAGAGTGTCAGAATCGCACACAGCTTTACGCGAGCTACGCAGCCGGTCCTCTCGAAACACATTTCCAATTGTGCACGGAGAACGATTATTCGATACTAGCGGACTTCACAGCCGGCTCTGGCCGTGCGCGATCGTTCGTCCCAAGCTCTTGTGCACTGTATTATCGCCACACAGAGAGTAGAGTGTCAGAATCGCACACAGCTTTACGCGAGCTACGCAGCCGGTCCTCTCGAAACACATTTCCAATTGTGCACGGAGAAAGATTATTCGATACTAGCGGACTTCACAGCCGGCTCTGGCCGTGCGCGATCGTTCGTCCCAAGCTCTTGTGCACTGTATTATCGCCACACAGAGAGTAGAGTGTCAGAATCGCACACAGCTTTACGCGAGCTACGCAGCCGGTCCTCTCGAATATACGTGTTCGTCAACGAACACGCATGCGGCGACGTTTTGTGCTCTATGTCATACGCGAACTCGATAAATAGAGCGGGACTCACAGCCGGCTCTGGCAGCGGTCATTCGTCCCACGCTCGTGTGTGCGCTATCGCCACACAGAGTAGGGTGTCAGACTCACGCAGCTTTAAAAGCGAGCTTCACAGCCGGTCCTTCTCTCATCCTATTCCTCGACGTTCGTGACAGAACACAACGCGTTCACCGCAAGTTTTCCACAGGTACCCTGTTGTTGTCCTCTCTTTCTCTAGAGGAGAGACAACACCACCGTTTCCAATGGACGTATCTCGGACACCACAGGCGAAGACCGAGGAAGCGCGATATGTGGATTCGAATCGACGCTTACATCCCTGTTCTTGCGACCGTAATTGTCCATATAATTGTCGGAGAGCCTACACACAGGCAGACCAATGGCGTATATTATAGTATACACGTCTCTTTGACACGAGGTATTTTTATCAAAGAGAACACGATCCATCAGGTGGCGGGTGAAAAACATCGATTCGTAACGACGGGTATTTCTATATTCGTGGTTAAGCTATAACATTCAGCGTCCGACGGGAAACCGCACCCTATTGATCGTTCGAGTTTGCAATGTGAACGTCGGTGACGATTCCCGAAGACCCGAAGTACAGCTCTTCGCACTCACTCCCCAATACAAGTAAACGATGCGATGCTCCACCTTCACGCAAGCACCCTCTGTTTCATTCTCATTGAGATCTTTCGTCCCATTGTCGAAAGAGTGCATATATTATATATTGCCGTGTTTGTGCACAAATGGTCTGGCGGGCTCTCTGCGCCTTAATTTTGGACGGGAGAATCGTACGCTTTGAGTAACTATGTACTCCATGCGTAACTATGACCTCCACACGTAAGCCGTTGCATGGGGAGTAGTTCGTCGCTATACACATCCCCTACTCCCCTTTTTCTTTATTTTCTCATCATACGATGATTACACA
>NW_027489497.1:30000-39305 GCF_050948215.1 Halictus rubicundus
ATGCTGGACTGCGAGAAACCGTGTTCTTCTGCTCGCGCTGGGCATAAACGAAATAGGACACCTCTATTATTTAACGAATTTTTCTCTTTATTCTGTCTTTAAAAGACAGAATTTTTTTTCTCTTTAACTCTATTTTCTCTTTTTCATACCTTAGTCGCTCGGACATAAGAGTTGATGCTCAGTTAGTACGAGTAAACACAAAAGTGAATACAAGTCACCAACCTCCACTAAGGGAAGGCTCGCCACATAAGGGCCATTCGGTCTAGGACACCGACCCGTGGCAATGCTGTGTAGAGAATAATTCGATACGAAGCACGGTACGAAACAGTCAAGACCGAAGTCTCGAGGCGCCCATGACTGCTTCTCGACCGAGATCGTAGAATAGCCACAGACGCGCGCTGCACCGACCGACTCGACCGAACCGTCGACTCTCTTATAGATACCGAACGGCCGGCCGGGACGCCGGCGCCGCGCGGTCAATAGCACGCGCGCTTATGGCCGCAAACCGCCGCGGCAACAGACCTCCCGGCGGGGCTGTTGGAACTTAGAGCGAAAAAAGTATAAAAATTTTTTTCACAAAATATAATAAATTTTAACATTTCTATATTATTTTACACAAAATAACCAACTTTTCATAATTCACCGAACTTTGAAAATTTTTCTAAGTCCCACAAATAAGAGGAAAATTTTTAAGTATCGGTCCTAGACGATTTTCGACGTGATATCACTGTAATATAGACGATTTCTAGCAATATATATCATAACACCAAACTCGCTACAATTATTATTTATCGAGTTATTAGCAAATAATGGACGGATGTGCTACTCCGTCGACAAAACTCTGGAAATTTTTCTAAGTCCCACCGCCAAGAGGAAACTTTTTCCCTATCGGTCCTAGACGATTTTCGACGTGATATCACTGTAATATAGACGGTTTCTAACAATATATATCATAACACCAAACTCGCTACAATTATTATTTATCGAGTTATTAGCAAATAATGGACGGATGTGCTACTCCGTCGACAAAACTCTGGAAATTTTTCTAAGTCCCACCGCTAAGAGGAAACTTTTTCCGTATCGGTCCTAGACGATTTTCGACGTGATATCACTGTAATATAGACGGTTTCTAACAATATATATCATAACACCAAACTCGCTACAATTATTATTTATCGAGTTATTAGCAAATAATGGACGGATGTGCTACTCCGTCGACAAAACTCTGGAAATTTTTCTAAGTCCCACCGCCAAGAGGAAACTTTTTCCCTATCGGTCCTAGACGATTTTCGACGTGATATCACTGTAATATAGACGGTTTCTAACAATATATATCATAACACCAAACTCGCTACAATTATTATTTATCGAGTTATTAGCAAATAATGGACGGATGTGCTACTCCGTCGGACGTTCGACGAAAATTTTTCTAAGTCCCACCGCCAAGAGGAAACTTTTTCCGTATCGGTCCTAGACGATTTTCGACGTGATATCACTGTAATATAGACGGTTTCTAACAATATATATCATAACACCAAACTCGCTACAATTATTATTTATCGAGTTATTAGCAAATAATGGACGGATGTGCTACTCCGTCGGACGTTCGACGAAAATTTTTCTAAGTCCCACCGCCAAGAGGAAACTTTTTCCCTATCGGTCCTAGACGATTTTCGACGTGATATCACTGTAATATAGACGGTTTCTAACAATATATATCATAACACCAAACTCGCTACAATTATTATTTATCGAGTTATTAGCAAATAATGGACGGATGTGCTACTCCGTCGACAAAACTCTGGAAATTTTTCTAAGTCCCACCGCCAAGAGGAAACTTTTTCCCTATCGGTCCTAGACGATTTTCGACGTGATATCACTGTAATATAGACGGTTTCTAACAATATATATCATAACACCAAACTCGCTACAATTATTATTTATCGAGTTATTAGCAAATAATGGACGGATGTGCTACTCCGTCGACAAAACTCTGGAAATTTTTCTAAGTCCCACCGCCAAGAGGAAACTTTTTCCGTATCGGTCCTAGACGATTTTCGACGTGATATCACTGTAATATAGACGGTTTCTAACAATATATATCATAACACCAAACTCGCTACAATTATTATTTATCGAGTTATTAGCAAATAATGGACGGATGTGCTACTCCGTCGACAAAACTCTGGAAATTTTTCTAAGTCCCACCGCCAAGAGGAAACTTTTTCCCTATCGGTCCTAGACGATTTTCGACGTGATATCACTGTAATATAGACGGTTTCTAACAATATATATCATAACACCAAACTCGCTACAATTATTATTTATCGAGTTATTAGCAAATAATGGACGGATGTGCTACTCCGTCGACAAAACTCTGGAAATTTTTCTAAGTCCCACCGCTAAGAGGAAACTTTTTCCGTATCGGTCCTAGACGATTTTCGACGTGATATCACTGTAATATAGACGGTTTCTAACAATATATATCATAACACCAAACTCGCTACAATTATTATTTATCGAGTTATTAGCAAATAATGGACGGATGTGCTACTCCGTCGACAAAACTCTGGAAATTTTTCTAAGTCCCACCGCCAAGAGGAAACTTTTTCCCTATCGGTCCTAGACGATTTTCGACGTGATATCACTGTAATATAGACGGTTTCTAACAATATATATCATAACACCAAACTCGCTACAATTATTATTTATCGAGTTATTAGCAAATAATGGACGGATGTGCTACTCCGTCGACAAAACTCTGGAAATTTTTCTAAGTCCCACCGCCAAGAGGAAACTTTTTCCCTATCGGTCCTAGACGATTTTCGACGTGATATCACTGTAATATAGACGGTTTCTAACAATATATATCATAACACCAAACTCGCTACAATTATTATTTATCGAGTTATTAGCAAATAATGGACGGATGTGCTACTCCGTCGACAAAACTCTGGAAATTTTTCTAAGTCCCACCGCTAAGAGGAAACTTTTTCCGTATCGGTCCTAGACGATTTTCGACGTGATATCACTGTAATATAGACGGTTTCTAACAATATATATCATAACACCAAACTCGCTACAATTATTATTTATCGAGTTATTAGCAAATAATGGACGGATGTGCTACTCCGTCGACAAAACTCTGGAAATTTTTCTAAGTCCCACCGCCAAGAGGAAACTTTTTCCCTATCGGTCCTAGACGATTTTCGACGTGATATCACTGTAATATAGACGGTTTCTAACAATATATATCATAACACCAAACTCGCTACAATTATTATTTATCGAGTTATTAGCAAATAATGGACGGATGTGCTACTCCGTCGACAAAACTCTGGAAATTTTTCTAAGTCCCACCGCTAAGAGGAAACTTTTTCCGTATCGGTCCTAGACGATTTTCGACGTGATATCACTGTAATATAGACGGTTTCTAACAATATATATCATAACACCAAACTCGCTACAATTATTATTTATCGAGTTATTAGCAAATAATGGACGGATGTGCTACTCCGTCGGACGTTCGACGAAAATTTTTCTAAGTCCCACCGCCAAGAGGAAACTTTTTCCGTATCGGTCCTAGACGATTTTCGACGTGATATCACTGTAATATAGACGGTTTCTAACAATATATATCATAACACCAAACTCGCTACAATTATTATTTATCGAGTTATTAGCAAATAATGGACGGATGTGCTACTCCGTCGGACGTTCGACGAAAATTTTTCTAAGTCCCACCGCCAAGAGGAAACTTTTTCCCTATCGGTCCTAGACGATTTTCGACGTGATATCACTGTAATATAGACGGTTTCTAACAATATATATCATAACACCAAACTCGCTACAATTATTATTTATCGAGTTATTAGCAAATAATGGACGGATGTGCTACTCCGTCGACAAAACTCTGGAAATTTTTCTAAGTCCCACCGCCAAGAGGAAACTTTTTCCCTATCGGTCCTAGACGATTTTCGACGTGATATCACTGTAATATAGACGGTTTCTAACAATATATATCATAACACCAAACTCGCTACAATTATTATTTATCGAGTTATTAGCAAATAATGGACGGATGTGCTACTCCGTCGACAAAACTCTGGAAATTTTTCTAAGTCCCACCGCCAAGAGGAAACTTTTTCCGTATCGGTCCTAGACGATTTTCGACGTGATATCACTGTAATATAGACGGTTTCTAACAATATATATCATAACACCAAACTCGCTACAATTATTATTTATCGAGTTATTAGCAAATAATGGACGGATGTGCTACTCCGTCGACAAAACTCTGGAAATTTTTCTAAGTCCCACCGCCAAGAGGAAACTTTTTCCCTATCGGTCCTAGACGATTTTCGACGTGATATCACTGTAATATAGACGGTTTCTAACAATATATATCATAACACCAAACTCGCTACAATTATTATTTATCGAGTTATTAGCAAATAATGGACGGATGTGCTACTCCGTCGACAAAACTCTGGAAATTTTTCTAAGTCCCACCGCTAAGAGGAAACTTTTTCCGTATCGGTCCTAGACGATTTTCGACGTGATATCACTGTAATATAGACGGTTTCTAACAATATATATCATAACACCAAACTCGCTACAATTATTATTTATCGAGTTATTAGCAAATAATGGACGGATGTGCTACTCCGTCGACAAAACTCTGGAAATTTTTCTAAGTCCCACCGCCAAGAGGAAACTTTTTCCCTATCGGTCCTAGACGATTTTCGACGTGATATCACTGTAATATAGACGGTTTCTAACAATATATATCATAACACCAAACTCGCTACAATTATTATTTATCGAGTTATTAGCAAATAATGGACGGATGTGCTACTCCGTCGGACGTTCGACGAAAATTTTCTAAGTCCCACCGCCAAGAGGAAACTTTTTCCCTATCGGTCCTAGACGATTTTCGACGTGATATCACTGTAATATAGACGGTTTCTAACAATATATATCATAACACCAAACTCGCTACAATTATTATTTATCGAGTTATTAGCAAATAATGGACGGATGTGCTACTCCGTCGGACGTTCGACGAAAATTTTTCTAAGTCCCACCGCCAAGAGGAAACTTTTTCCGTATCGGTCCTAGACGATTTTCGACGTGATATCACTGTAATATAGACGGTTTCTAACAATATATATCATAACACCAAACTCGCTACAATTATTATTTATCGAGTTATTAGCAAATAATGGACGGATGTGCTACTCCGTCGGACGTTCGACGAAAATTTTTCTAAGTCCCACCGCTAAGAGGAAACTTTTTCCGTATCGGTCCTAGACGATTTTCGACGTGATATCACTGTAATATAGACGGTTTCTAACAATATGTATCATAACACCAAACTCGCTACAATTATTATTTATCGAGTTATTAGCAAATAATGGACGGATGTGCTACTCCGTCGACAAAACTCTGGAAATTTTTCTAAGTCCCACCGCTAAGAGGAAACTTTTTCCGTATCGGTCCTAGACGATTTTCGACGTGATATCACTGTAATATAGACGGTTTCTAACAATATATATCATAACACCAAACTCGCTACAATTATTATTTATCGAGTTATTAGCAAATAATGGACGGATGTGCTACTCCGTCGGACGTTCGACGAAAATTTTTCTAAGTCCCACCGCCAAGAGGAAACTTTTTCCCTATCGGTCCTAGACGATTTTCGACGTGATATCACTGTAATATAGACGGTTTCTAACAATATATATCATAACACCAAACTCGCTACAATTATTATTTATCGAGTTATTAGCAAATAATGGACGGATGTGCTACTCCGTCGACAAAACTCTGGAAATTTTTCTAAGTCCCACCGCCAGAGGAAACTTTTTCCCTATCGGTCCTAGACGATTTTCGACGTGATATCACTGTAATATAGACGGTTTCTAACAATATATATCATAACACCAAACTCGCTACAATTATTATTTATCGAGTTATTAGCAAATAATGGACGGATGTGCTACTCCGTCGACAAAACTCTGGAAATTTTTCTAAGTCCCACCGCCAAGAGGAACTTTTTCCCTATCGGTCCTAGACGATTTTCGACGTGATATCACTGTAATATAGACGGTTTCTAACAATATATATCATAACACCAAACTCGCTACAATTATTATTTATCGAGTTATTAGCAAATAATGGACGGATGTGCTACTCCGTCGACAAAACTCTGGAAATTTTCTAAGTCCCACCGCTAAGAGGAAACTTTTTCCGTATCGGTCCTAGACGATTTTCGACGTGATATCACTGTAATATAGACGGTTTCTAACAATATATATCATAACACCAAACTCGCTACAATTATTATTTATCGAGTTATTAGCAAATAATGGACGGATGTGCTACTCCGTCGACAAAACTCTGGAAATTTTTCTAAGTCCCACCGCCAAGAGGAAACTTTTTCCCTATCGGTCCTAGACGATTTTCGACGTGATATCACTGTAATATAGACGGTTTCTAACAATATATATCATAACACCAAACTCGCTACAATTATTATTTATCGAGTTATTAGCAAATAATGGACGGATGTGCTACTCCGTCGGACGTTCGACGAAAATTTTTCTAAGTCCCACCGCCAAGAGGAAACTTTTTCCCTATCGGTCCTAGACGATTTTCGACGTGATATCACTGTAATATAGACGGTTTCTAACAATATATATCATAACACCAAACTCGCTACAATTATTATTTATCGAGTTATTAGCAAATAATGGACGGATGTGCTACTCCGTCGGACGTTCGACGAAAATTTTCTAAGTCCCACCGCCAAGAGGAAACTTTTTTCCGTATCGGTCCTAGACGATTTTCGACGTGATATCACTGTAATATAGACGGTTTCTAACAATATATATCATAACACCAAACTCGCTACAATTATTATTTATCGAGTTATTAGCAAATAATGGACGGATGTGCTACTCCGTCGACGTTCGACGAAAATTTTTCTAAGTCCCACCGCCAAGAGGAAACTTTTTCCCTATCGGTCCTAGACGATTTTCGACGTGATATCACTGTAATATAGACGGTTTCTAACAATATATATCATAACACCAAACTCGCTACAATTATTATTTATCGAGTTATTAGCAAATAATGGACGGATGTGCTACTCCGTCGACAAACTCTGGAAATTTTTCTAAGTCCCACCGCCAAGAGGAAACTTTTTCCCTATCGGTCCTAGACGATTTTCGACGTGATATCACTGTAATATAGACGGTTTCTAACAATATATATCATAACACCAAACTCGCTACAATTATTATTTATCGAGTTATTAGCAAATAATGGACGGATGTGCTACTCCGTCGACAAAAACTCTGGAAATTTTTCTAAGTCCCACCGCCAAGAGGAAACTTTTTCCGTATCGGTCCTAGACGATTTTCGACGTGATATCACTGTAATATAGACGGTTTCTAACAATATATATCATAACACCAAACTCGCTACAATTATTATTTATCGAGTTATTAGCAAATAATGGACGGATGTGCTACTCCGTCGACAAACTCTGGAAATTTTTCTAAGTCCCACCGCCAAGAGGAAACTTTTTCCTATCGGTCCTAGACGATTTTCGACGTGATATCACTGTAATATAGACGGTTTCTAACAATATATATCATAACACCAAACTCGCTACAATTATTATTTATCGAGTTATTAGCAAATAATGGACGGATGTGCTACTCCGTCGACAAAACTCTGGAAATTTTTCTAAGTCCCACCGCCAAGAGGAAACTTTTTCCGTATCGGTCCTAGACGATTTTCGACGTGATATCACTTGTAATATAGACGGTTTCTAACAATATATATCATAACACCAAACTCGCTACAATTATTATTTATCGAGTTATTAGCAAATAATGGACGGATGTGCTACTCCGTCGGACGAATCGACCGAAAATTTTTCTAAGTCCCACCGCCAAGAGGAAACTTTTTCCGTATCGGTCCTAGACGATTTTCGACGTGATATCACTGTAATATAGACGGTTTCTAACAATATATATCATAACACCAAACTCGCTACAATTATTATTTATCGAGTTATTAGCAAATAATGGACGGATGTGCTACTCCGTCGACGTTCGACGGAAATTTTTCTAAGTCCCACCGCCAAGAGGAAACTTTTTCCCTATCGGTCCTAGACGATTTTCGACGTGATATCACTGTAATATAGACGGTTTCTAACAATATATATCATAACACCAAACTCGCTACAATTATTATTTATCGAGTTATTAGCAAATAATGGACGGATGTGCTACTCCGTCGACAAAACTCTGGAAATTTTTCTAAGTCCCACCGCAAGAGGAAACTTTTTCCCTATCGGTCCTAGACGATTTTCGACGTGATATCACTGTAATATAGACGGTTTCTAACAATATATATCATAACACCAAACTCGCTACAATTATTATTTATCGAGTTATTAGCAAATAATGGACGGATGTGCTACTCCGTCGACAAAACTCTGGAAATTTTTCTAAGTCCCCACCGCCAAGAGGAAACTTTTTCCGTATCGTCCTAGACGATTTTCGACGTGATATCACTGTAATATAGACGGTTTCTAACAATATATATCATAACACCAAACTCGCTACAATTATTATTTATCGAGTTATTAGCAAATAATGGACGGATGTGCTACTCCGTCGACAAAACTCTGGAAATTTTTCTAAGTCCCACCGCCAAGAGGAAACTTTTTCCCTATCGGTCCTAGACGTTTTCGACGTGATATCACTGTAATATAGACGGTTTCTAACAATATATATCATAACACCAAACTCGCTACAATTATTATTTATCGAGTTATTAGCAAATAATGGACGGATGTGCTACTCCGTCGACGAACTCTGCGAAAATTTTCTAAGTCCCACGCTAAGAGGAAACTTTTTCCCGTATCGGTCCTAGACGATTTTCGACGTGATATCACTGTAATATAGGACGGTTTCTAACAATATATATCATAACACCAAACTCGCTACAATATTATTATCGAGTTTTAGCAATAATGGACGGATGTGCATACTCCGTCGACAAAACTCTGGAAATTTTTCTAAGTCCCACTCGCCAAGAGGAAACTTTTTTCCCTAATCGGTCCTAGCCGATTATTCGACGTGATATCACTGTAATATAGACGGTTACTAACAATATATATCATAACACCACACTCGCTACAATTATTATTTATCGAGTATTAGCAAATAATGACGGTTGTGCTACTCCGTCGGACGTTCGACGAAAATTTTTCTAAGTCCCAC
>NW_027489498.1:0-39276 GCF_050948215.1 Halictus rubicundus
AATATACCTGAATATACTGGAATATACCAGAATATACCAGAATATACCAGAATATACCATAATATTACTAGAATACAGAAGAATATACGCGAATATAACTGAATATACTAGAATATACCAGAATATACCAGAATATACCAGAATATACCATAATATACCATAATATTACTCGAATATAGAAGAATATACGAGAATATACCATAATATTACTAGAATATAGTAGAATATACCAGAATATACCATGATATTACTAGAATATAGAAGAATATACCAGAATATACCATAATATTACTCGAATATAGAAGAATATACGAGAATATACTCAAATATACTAGAATATAGCAGAATATAATAGAATATACGAGAATAAAGCAGAATATGCCAGAATATACTTGAGTATACCAGAATATACCATAATATTACTCGATTATAGAAGAATATACGAGAATATACCAGAATATACTAGAATATAGCATAATATACCAGAATATACCAGAATATACCATAATATTACTAGAATATAGAAGAATATACGAGAATATACCTGAATATACTAGAATATAGCATAATATACCAGAATATGCCAGAATATACCATAATATTACTAGAATATAGAAGAATATACGAGAATATAAATGAATATACTAGAATATACCAGAATATACCAGAATATACCATAATATTACTAGAATATAGAAGAATATACGCGAATATAACTGAATATACTAGAATATACCAGAATATACCAGAATATACCAGAATATACCATAATACTACTCGAACATAGAAGAATATACGAGAATATACCATAATATTACTAGAATATAGTAGAATATACCAGAATATACCATAATATTACTAGAATATAGAAGAATATACGAGAATATACCATAATATTACTAGAATATAGAAGAATATACCAGAATTTACCATAATATTACTAGAATATAGAAGAATATACGAGAATATACCTGAATATCCTAGAATATAGCAGAATATACCAGAATATACCAGAATATACCACAATATACCATAATATTACTAGAATATAGAAGAATATACGAGAATATACCTGAATATACCAGAATATACCATAATATTACTAGAATACAGAAGAATATACGCGAATATAACTGAATATACTAGAATATACCAGAATATACCAGAATATACCAGAATATACCATAATATACCATAATATTACTCGAATATAGAAGAATATACGAGAATATACCATAATATTACTAGAATATAGTAGAATATACCAGAATATACCATAATATTACTAGAATATAGAAGAATATACGAGAATATACCTGAATATCCTAGAATATAGCAGAATATACCAGAATATACCAGAATATACCACAATATACCATAATATTACTCGAATATAGAAGAATATACGAGAATATACTCAAATATACTAGAATATAGCAGAATATAATGGAATATACGAGAATATAGCAGAATATGACAGAATATACCCTAATATTACTAGAATATAGAAGAAAATACGAGAATAGACCTCAACATACTAGAATATAGCAGAATATGCCAGAATATACCATAATATTACTAGAATATAGAAGAATATACGAGAATATACCTGAATATCCTAGAATATAGCAGAATATACCAGAATATACCAGAATATACCAGAATATACCATAATATTACTAGAATATAGAAGAATATACGAGAATATACCTGAATATACTGGAATATACCAGAATATACCAGAATATACCAGAATATACCATAATATTACTAGAATACAGAAGAATATACGCGAATATAACTGAATATACTAGAATATACCAGAATATACCAGAATATACCAGAATATACCATAATATACCATAATATTACTCGAATATAGAAGAATATACGAGAATATACCATAATATTACTAGAATATAGTTGAATATACCAGAATATACCATAATATTACTCGAATATAGAAGAATATACGAGAATATACCAGAATATACTAGAATATAGCATAATATACCAGAATATTACTAGAATATAGAAGAGTATTCGAGAATATACTAGAATATAGCAGAATATACCAGAATATACTTGAGTATACCAGAATATACCATAATATTACTCGAATATAGATGAATATACGAGAATATACCAGAATATACTCGAATATAGCATAATATACCAGAATATTCCAGAATATACCATAATATTACTCGAATATAGAAGAATATACCAGAATATACCATAATATTACTAGAATATAGAAGAATATACCAGAATATACCATAATATTACTAGAATATAGAAGAATATACCTGAATATACTAGAATATAGCAGAATATACCAGAATATAGTTGAATATACCAGAATATACCATAATAACTCGAATATAGAAGAATATACGAGAATATACCAGAATATACTAGAATATAACATAATATACCAGAATATTACCTAGAATATAGAAGAATATCGAGAATATACTAGAATATAGCATAATATACCAGAATATACCATAATATTACTAGAAATATAGAAGAAATATACCAGAATATACCATAATATTACTAGAATATAGAGAATATACGAGAATATACCTGAATATACTAGGAATATAGCAGAATATACCAGAATATAGTTGAATATACCAGAATATACCATAATATTACTCGAATATAGAAGAATATACGAGAATATACCAGAATATACTAGAATATAACATAATATACCAGAATATTACTAGAATATAGAAGAATATTCGAGAATATACTAGAATATAGCAGAATATACCAGAATATACTTGAGTATACCAGAATATACCATAATATTACTCGAATATAGAAGAATATACGAGAATATACCAGAATATACTAGAATATAGCATAATATACCAGAATATTACTAGAATATAGAAGAATATTCAAGAATATACTAGAATATAGCAGAATATACCAGAATATACTTGAGTATACCAGAATATACCATAATATTACTCGAATATAGAAGAATATACGAGAATATACCAGAATATACTAGAATATAGCATAATATACCAGAATATTCCAGAATATACCATAATATTACTAGAATATAGAAGAATATATGAGAATATACCATAATATTACTAGAATATAGAAGAATATACCAGAATATACCATAATATTACTAGACTATAGAAGAATATAGCAGAATATACATAATATTACTACAATATAGAAGAATATACGAGAATAATACAAGAGTATACTAGAATATAGCAGAATATACTAGAATATAGCAGAATATACCAGAATATACCATAATATTAGTAGAATATAGAAGAAATATACGAGAATATACCTGAATATACTAGAATATAGCAGAATATAATAGAATATACGAGAATATAGCAGAATATGCCAGAATATACCATAATATTACTAGAATATAGAAGAATATACGAGAATATACCTGAATATACTAGAATATAGCAGAATATGCCTGAATATACCATAATATTACTAGAATATAGAAGAATATACGAGAATATACTCAAATATACTAGAATATAGCAGAATATAATGGAATATACGAGAATATAGCAGAATATGACCAGAATATACCCTAATATTACTAGAATATAGAAGAAAATACGAGAATAGACCTCAACATACTAGAATATAGCAGAATATGCCAGAATATACCATAATATTACTAGAATATAGAAGAATATACGAGAATATACCTGAAATATCCTAGAATATAGCAGAATATACCAGAATATACCAGAATATACCAGAATATACCATAATATTACTAGAATATAGAAGAATATACGAGATATACCTGAATATACTGGAATATACCAGAATATACTAGAATATACCAAGAATATACCATAATATTACTAGATACAGAAGAATATACGCGAATATAACTGAATATACTAGAATATACCAGAATATACCAGAATATACCAGAATAACCATAATATACCATAATATTACTCGAATATAGAAGAATAACGAGGAATATACCATAATATTACTAGAATATAGTTGTATATACCAGAATATACCATAATATTACTCGAATATAGAAGAATATACGAGAATATACCAGAATATACTAGAATATAGCATAATATACCAGAATATTACTAGAATATAGAAGAGTATTCGAGAATATACTAGAATATAGCAGAATATACCAGATATACTTGAGTATACAGAATATACCATAATATTACTCGAATATAGAAGATATACGAGAATATACCAGAATATACTCGAATATAGCATAATATACCAGAATATTCCAGAATATACCATAATATTACTCGAATATAGAAGAATATACCAGAATATACCATAATATTACTAGAATATAGAAGAATATACCAGAATATACCATAATATTACTAGAATATAGAAGAATATACCTGAATATACTAGGAATATAGCAGAATATACCAGAATATAGTTGAATATACCAGAATATACCATAATATTACTCGAATATAGAAGAATATACGAGAATATACCAGAATATACTAGAATATAACATAATATACCAGAATATTACTAGAATATAGAAGAATATTCGAGAATATACTAGAATATAGCAGAATATACCAGAATATACTTGAGTATACCAGAATATACCATAATTTTACTCGAATATAGAAGAATATACGAGAATATACCAGAATATACTAGAATATAGCATAATATACCAGAATATTACTAGAATATAGAAGAATATTCAAGAATATACTAGAATATAGCAGAATATACCAGAATATACTTGAGTATACCAGAATATACCATAATATTACTCGAATATAGAAGAATATACGAGAATATACCAGAATATACTAGAATATAGCATAATATACCAGAATATTCCAGAATATACCATAATATTACTAGAATATAGAAGAATATATGAGAATATACCATAATATTACTAGAATATAGAAGAATATACCAGAATATACCATAATATTACTAGACTATAGAAGAATATACCAGAATATACCATAATATTACTACAATATAGAAGAATATACGAGAATATACAAGAGTATACTAGAATATAGCAGAATATACTAGAATATAGCAGAATATACCAGAATATACCATAATATTAGTAGAATATAGAAGAATATACGAGAATATACCTGAATATACTAGAATATAGCAGAATATAATAGAATATACGAGAATATAGCAGAATATGCCAGAATATACCATAATATTACTAGAATATAGAAGAATATACGAGAATATACCTGAATATACTAGAATATAGCAGAATATGCCTGAATATACCATAATATTACTAGAATATAGAAGAATATACGAGAATATAAATGAATATACTAGAATATAGCAGAATTTACAAGAATATACATGAATATACCAGAATATACCATAATATTACTCGAATATAGAAGAATATACGAGAATATACTATAATATTACTAGAATATAGGAGAATATACCAGAGTATACCATAATATTACTAGAATATAGAAGAATATATGAGAATATACCATAATATTACTAGAATATAAAAGAATATACCATAATATTACTAGACTATAGAAGAATATACCAGAATATACCATAATATTACTACAATATAGAAGAATATACTAGAATATAGCAGAATATACTAGAATATAGCAGAATATACTAGAATATAGCAGAATATACCAGAATATACCAGAATATTACTAGAATATAGAAGAATATACGAGAATATAAATGAATGTACTAGAATATAGCATAATATACCAGAATATACCATAATATTACTCGAATATAGAAGAATATACGAGAATATAAGATAATATTAGTAGAATATAGGAGAATATACCAGAATATACCATAATATTACTAGATATAGAAGAATATACCAGAATATACCATAATATTACTAGAATATAGAAGAATATACGAGAATATACCTGAATATACTAGAATATAGCAGAATATACCAGAATATAGTTGAATATACCAGAATATACCATAATATTACTCGAATATAGAAGAATATACGAGAATATACCAGAATATACTAGAATATAACATAATATACCAGAATATTACTAGAATATAGAAGAATATTCGAGAATATACTAGAATATAGCAGAATATACCAGAATATACTTGAGTATACCAGAATATACCATAATATTACTCGAATATAGAAGAATATACGAGAATATACCAGAATATACTAGAATATAGCATAATATACCAGAATATTACTAGAATATAGAAGAATATCAAGAATATACTAGAATATAGCAGAATATACCAGAATATACTTGAGTATACCAGAATATACCATAATATTACTCGAATATAGAAGAATATACGAGAATATACCAGAATATACTAGAATATAGCATAATATACCAGAATATTCCAGAATATACCATAATATTACTAGATATAGAAGAATATATGAGAATATACCATAATATTACTAGAATATAGAAGAATATACCAGAATATACCATAATATTACTAGACTATAGAAGAATATACCAGAATATACCATAATATTACTACAATATAGAAGAATATACGAGAATATACAAGAGTATACTAGAATATAGCAGAATATACTAGAATATAGCAGAATATACCAGAATATACCATAATATTAGTAGAATATAGAAGAATATACGAGAATATACCTGAATATACTAGAATATAGCAGAATATAATAGAATATACGAGAATATAGCAGAATATGCCAGAATATACCATAATATTACTAGAATATAGAAGAATATACGAGAATATACCTGAATATACTAGAATATAGCAGAATATGCCTGAATATACCATAATATTACTAGAATATAGAAGAATATACGAGAATATAAATGAATATACTAGAATATAGCAGAATTTACAAGAATATACATGAATATACCAGAATATACCATAATATTAATCGAATATAGAAGAATATACGAGAATATACTATAATATTACTAGAATATAGGAGAATATACCAGAGTATACCATAATATTACTAGAATATAGAAGAATATATGAGAATATACCATAATATTACTAGAATATAAAAGAATATACCATAATATTACTAGACTATAGAAGAATATACCAGAATATACCATAATATTACTACAATATAGAAGAATATACTAGAATATAGCAGAATATACTAGAATATAGCAGAATATACTAGAATATAGCAGAATATACCAGAATATACCAGAATATTACTAGAATATAGAAGAATATACGAGAATATAAATGAATGTACTAGAATATAGCATAATATACCAGAATATACCATAATATTACTCGAATATAGAAGAATATACGAGAATATACGATAATATTAGTAGAATATAGGAGAATATACCAGAATATACCATAATATTACTAGAATATAGAAGAATATTTGAGAATATACTAGAATATAGCAGAATATACCAGAATATACTTGAATATACCATAATATTACTAGAATATAGAAGAATATACGAGAATATACCAGAATATACTAGAATAGAGCATAATATACCAGAATATGCCATAATATACCATAATATTACTAGAATATAGAAGAATATAGAAGAATATACCTGAATATACTAGTATATAGCAGAATATACCAGAATATACCATAATATTAGTAGAATATAGAAGAATATACGAGAATATACCTGAATATACTAGAATATAGCAGAATATAATAGAATATACGAGAATATAGCAGAATATGCCAGAATATACCATAATATTACTAGAATATAGAAGAATATACGAGAATATACCAGAATATACTAGAATATAGCAGAATATGCCTGAATATACCATAATATTACTAGAATATAGAAGAATATACGAGAATATAAATGAATATACTAGAATATAGCAGAATTTACAAGAATATACATGAATATACCAGAATATACCATAATATTACTCGAATATAGAAGAATATACGAGAATATACCAGAATATACTAGAATATACCAGAATATACCATAATATTACTCGAATATAGAAGAATATACGAGAATATACGATAATATTAGTAGAATATAGGAGAATATACCAGAATATACCATAATATTACTAGAATATAGAAGAATATTTGAGAATATACTAGAATATAGCAGAATATACCAGAATATACTTGAATATACCATAATATTACTAGAATATAGAAGAATATACGAGAATATACCAGAATATACTAGAATATAGCATAATATACCAGAATATGCCATAATATACCATAATATTACTAGAATATAGAAGAATATAGAAGAATATACCTGAATATACTAGTATATAGCAGAATATACCAGAATATACCATAATATTAGTAGAATATAGAAGAATATACGAGAATATACCTGAATATACTAGAATATAGCAGAATATAATAGAATATACGAGAATATAGCAGAATATGCCAGAATATACCATAATATTACTAGAATATAGAAGAATATACGAGAATATAAATGAATATACTAGAATATAGCAGAATTTACAAGAATATACATGAATATACCAGAATATACCATAATATTACTCGAATATAGAAGAATATACGAGAATATACTATAATATTACTAGAATATAGGAGAATATACCAGAATATACCATAATATTACTAGAATATAGAAGAATATTGGAGAATATACTAGAATATAGCAGAATATACCAGAATATACCATAATATTACTAGACTATAGAAGAATATACCAGAATATACCATAATATTACTACAATATAGAAGAATATACGAGAATATACCAGAGTATACTAGAATATAGCAGAATATACTAGAATATAGCAGAATATACCAGAATATGCCAGAATATACCAGAATATGCCAGAATATACCAGAATATTACTAGAATATAGAAGAATATACGAGAATATAAATGAATATACTAGAATATAGCATAATATACCAGAATATTCCAGAATATACCATAATATTACTCGAATATAGAAGATTATACGAGAATATTCCAGAATATACTAGAATATAGCATAATATACCAGAATATTCCAGAATATACCATAATATTACTAGAATATAGAAGAATATACCAGAATATACCATAATATTACTACAATATAGAAGAATATACGAGAATATACCAGAGTATACTAGAATATAGCAGAATATACTAGAATATAGCAGAATATACCAGAATATACCAGAATATACCAGAATATTACTAGAATATAGAAGAATATACGAGAATATAAATGAATATACTAGAATATAGCATAATATACCAGAATATTCCAGAATATACCATAATATTACTCGAATATAGAAGATTATACGAGAATATACCAGAATATACTAGAATATAGCATAATATACCAGAATATTCCAGAATATACCATAATATTACTAGAATATAGAAGAATATACCAGAATATACCATAATATTACTAGAATATAGAAGAATATACGATAATATACATGAATATACTAGAATATAGCAGAATATACCAGAATATAGTTGAATATACCAGAATATACCATAATATTACTCGAATATAGAAGAATATACGAGAATATACCAGAATATACTAGAATATACTAGAATATACTAGAATATAGCAGAATATACCAGAATATACTTGAATATACCATAATATTACTCGAATATACAAGAATATACGAGAATATAGGACAATATACCAGAATATACCATAATATTACTAGAATATAGAAGATTATACGAGAATATACCAGAATATACTAGAATATAGCATAATATACCAGAATATTCCAGAATATACCATAATATTACTAGAATATAGAAGAATATACCAGAATATACCATAATATTACTAGAATATAGAAGAATATACGAGAATATACCTGAATATACTAGAATATAGCAGAATATACCAGAATATAGTTGAATATACCAGAATATACCATAATATTACTCGAATATAGAAGAATATACGAGAATATACCAGAATATACTAGAATATACCAGAATATACCATAATATTACTCGAATATAGAAGAATATACGAGAATATACGATAATATTAGTAGAATATAGGAGAATATACCAGAATATACCATAATATTACTAGAATATAGAAGAATATTTGAGAATATACTAGAATATAGCAGAATATACCAGAATATACTTGAATATACCATAATATTACTAGAATATAGAAGAATATACGAGAATATACCAGAATATACTAGAATATAGCATAATATACCAGAATATGCCATAATATACCATAATATTACTAGAATATAGAAGAATATAGAAGAATATACCTGAATATACTAGTATATAGCAGAATATACCAGAATATACCATAATATTAGTAGAATATAGAAGAATATACGAGAATATACCTGAATATACTAGAATATAGCAGAATATAATAGAATATACGAGAATATAGCAGAATATGCCAGAATATACCATAATATTACTAGAATATAGAAGAATATACGAGAATATACCTGAATATACTAGAATATAGCAGAATATGCCTGAATATACCATAATATTACTAGAATATAGAAGAATATACGAGAATATAAATGAATATACTAGAATATAGCAGAATTTACAAGAATATACATGAATATACCAGAATATACCATAATATTACTCGAATATAGAAGAATATACGAGAATGTTAATGGTTGTAGAAAAATAACGCCATCTTACTGTTCACACAACTATATTATATTAATAAACTTGGTAGTATAAAATACATAAATGAAAAGTATAACGTATCTACATATTGCAACGGTATCACAGAGAACAGTCTTCTGTCTTATAATCATCAGTCTTTGTGGTAACATAGATGGGTAACCTTACATGTAATACTATTAATATTGCACGGCGCCGATAGGCGTCGCTGTATAGCGGGATCTTCTTCATTTCTCCCACTTTCCGCTATGCAATCCCATATTGTTTATGCATCTGTCATGAAAGATTCGCTTCAATCCTTTTGTCATTATATCGGCCAGATTGTTGTCAGTTGACACATATGACAATTCAACCTCGCCATCTTCAATCATTTCCCTGACAAAATGACATGCGATGTCAATATGTCTGGTGCGGCTTTTCTCTACTCTGCTGTTAGAGAAATATATCGCAGCTCGGTTGTCACAGTACACCATACATTTGCCTGAAACATAGCTAATTATTTTTGTCTCTGCAAGGAACATATTTACCCATTTAGCCTCTTTCATTGCATAGGATAGCGCAATATATTCGGCCTCCATGGTCGACAAGGCTATGCTTTGTTGCTTTTTGGTGCTCCAATGGATCATGTTTTTATCCAAGTACATTATCATTCCTGAGCATGATCGTCTTTGGTCTACGTCTCCTGCCCAATCAGCATCGCTGTATATATTTATTCTGGGCTTCCCTTCACACCGTTTATATATCAACTCGTACTCCTTCGTCTTTGTTAAATATCTGAGTACGTGTTTAGCTTGACCCCAATGAATTTTGCCTGGGTTAGCATTGAATTGTGACAGTTTCGTCACTGCGAACAGAATATCCGGCCTGGTATACAGTGCCAAATACATGAGGGATCCGATAACTTCCCTATACGGAACGCGTGCCATGTTTTCTTTCTCCAGGTCTGTCGTAGGACTATCATTCGTAGATAATATAACTCCCGACTCCAATGGTGTGGCAGCTGGACGGCAATCAGTCATGTTGTATTTCTTCAACATTGAATCTATATACGCCTTCTGTGACAATGCTATGTCACCGTTATTTTTTTTTGTTCTATTTTTACACCTAGAACGTGACTCATTTCGCCTAGATCACTGGATTCATAGGCTTTTGTGATTTTACTCACTATTGTATCAATCTCGGATTTATTTTGTGAGAATATTAATAAATCATCCACGTATACGACTATTATAGTACGTGAATCCTGACTAGTATATGTGCAGCTAATATCCGGCCTGGTATACAGTGCCAAATACATGAGGGATCCGATAACTTCCCTATACGGAACGCGTGCCATGCTTTCTTTCTCCAGGTCTGTCGTAGGACTATCATTCGTAGATAATATAACTCCCGACTCCAATGGTGGTAGACGCATATAAATGGTTTCATCGAGTTTTCCATATAAGTAAGCACATTTGATGTCAACGTGTCTGGTATGCCAGCCGTAAACAGCTGTAATTGCTAACAGGAGTCTGATTATTGTAAAACTCGCAACTGGCGAATATGTCTCTGTATAATCTACTCCTTTTCTCTGTGTGTGTCCCTGCGCGACTAACCTAGCTTTATAGCGAGATATGTTGCCTTCTGCGTTGGACTTTAATTTGTAAACCCATCTGGAACCAATGCACTTGTGTCCTTTCGGTAATTCGACCACTTCCCACGTTTTCCTACTTTCGAGGCTATCAATTTCTTCTTTCATGGCACTTTGCCATTTCGATGCTTGCGGCGAATTCAACGCTTCCTCCAGCGTTTGAGGTTCAGATATCTCCAGTATATTTGCCTCAATATTGACACTTCTTACTGAACTTTCTGAATCACTATCGGTTTCGTGATTCGTCACCTTGGGTTTTCCTTTACGACCGTACGGGTTCCTGACCGTTTTCTTCGATCTGCCTCTCTTCTGTGCTTGTACAGGATTGTTATCTCCCACTATTTGCGTACTAGCCTCTTGGTTTTCATCCTCATAGGGCAAAAATGTTCCAGTGTTTTGTGGTACATGTAAATCTTCAGTTTGTTTGTCAGAATCGTTATTTACCGCAAGGGTCCTTGCATCTTCGTCTTCAGACCAAACATTATCGTACCTCCACTTGTGAGCATCAGTTTTATGGATCCATTCGTATCCGACTTTATGTTCTACGAATTTGACGTGCTTGGTGGTAACAACATCCTGCTTTTGGGGGCACCACAATCTATATCCACGGGTATGAGTTCCATATCCTACCAGGACACATTCTACACCCCTATCATCTAATTTGTGTGATCCCTGTTTCGGTAATCGAGCATAAGCAAGACATCCAAATACCCTCAAATGCTGTATGCTTGGCGTTCGTCTTGTCCACACGGCTAAGGGAACTTCATGTTTTATGCCTGCGTGGGTTACCCTGTTTTTTATGTAGGCAGCAGTTGTTACGGCTTCGCCCCAAAACTCTTGAGGTAGTGCTGCTGAGTTAAGCATGGATCTGGTCGTATTCATTAACGTCCTATTGATCCTCTCGGCCACTCCATTCATCTGTGGGGTTTCAACGTTAGTACGTTCATGCTTTATGCCCAAATCTGCGAAGAAAGCTGTTAATTGACTGTTACAAAACTCCAAGCCATTATCGCTTCTAATTCTTTTAACTTTCTTCCCTTGTTGACGTTCGACGGACTGTATATATTCCTTAATACGTTGTACCGTCTCGTCCTTTGTCTTCATGCACTTGACCGTAGTCTTCCTCGAATAATCGTCCGTAAAAGTAATAAAATATCTACTTCCGCCTATGGACTTGACTGGTAAGGGACCGCAGACATCAGTATGTATCAATTCGCATACGTCTTCTGATTGTCTATCTTTCAACTTCTTACATGGTGCTTTGGTTACTTTACCTATACAACAAGCATCACAGACAAATTTTGTGTCTTTTGTATTAGACAAACCTCGAACTTTATTGTTAAGCATCATGGACTTTATGACTTCTTGGCTTGTGTGACATAACCTTTGGTGCCACAACTCATCCGTGTTCAGGTTTAAAATATGTGACTCAAATGGCTTTGCGTATTCAACGTCAACTTTAGCATTGACCACATACAGATCGTTCACTCTGTTTGCTTCACAGACTGTCTTTTTGGTGATCAAGTTCCATATGGTAGCTTTCCCATTTTTAAATGTTAATTGTTTTTGTTTTCTCTCTATTCTTGATACAGACATCAGGTTTTTACGTATCCCTGGAACATAATATACATCATACATAGTTATTGCTCCTTCCTTACCGTTCACTGATGTTGTCAAGGTAATGTTTCCGATTCCTCTTGCTGTGAGAACTGCGCCATCGTGTTTATTTGGGTCGGCTGCTGTATTTACAATCTCGGAATCCAATTCTCGAAACGTTGAGAACCATTCACGCCTTTTGCACACATGATGTGTCGAACCGCTATCTAATACCCATGACTCGTCTACATCTATAGTGTTCAGCGATACTAGAAACGCTTCAGAATTCCTTTTAGTTTTCGTGTCATGTCTTTGTCTGCCACGATCAACTCTGCTTCTGCAGTCTCTGCCATAATGACCTATCTTCTTGCATTTGTAGCAAATTATTTCTTTAAGTTTTTCAGCATTAGCAGGCTTGTATTTAACGGCATGATTTCTTTTAGCAACGTAGAGAGCTTCTTTCGAGTTTTCCGATTCATCGGTAGTCCTTGCGATTCTTCTGTTGTACTCAGCTAATAGAGTATTTATAATTTCTTTCGATGTGAATTTTTCATCGGGAAGGTTTGCGAGCGTCATATTTAAATTTTCATATGAGTCTGGCAGTCCTGATAATAGCGTATACGCGATGTCCTCATCAGTTACTTCCGCTCCAGCCTCTCGAAGGTTGGTTGCGGCTATCTTCGCTCTGGCTAGATAATCAGGCATACTTTCGTCCTGTTTCATCTTCAAATGATAAAACTGTTTCTTTAGTCTCATAATTCTGACTCTCGATTTGGGTTCGTGAATCTGCTGTAGACTACGCCAGGCATCATAGGCCGTATTACATTCCTCAATGTGTACCTGCTGTTCTATGCCAATATTTAAACCTATGGCTGCAATAGCTTTATTTTCGTTTGTTTCGTACGTTTTTCTCTGTGCCTCCGTAGCGTCTGGCTGAATTTCTATTTTTGTTAACACGTGGTCTAATAACCCTTTGCCGCGCAGTAGCCATTTCATTTCGATCTTCCAGGATCGATAATTGTCGGCTGACAATTTTGTTATACGATTTTCTTCTTTAGACTCCATACTCATTTTGATATTTTGTAGAGTATATATGGACTTACTAAAAATCGACTAGCCACGCTGCGTGCATGCAATTTTATTTTTAGGTTATCTTGATAACACGTGCGTACCAAGACTTGCGTTGCGGAACCTTTTTTTAGACGCAGTTGGACGTTCCTGGGCCCATAACCAATGTTAATGGTTGTAGAAAAATAACGCCATCTTACTGTTCACACAACTATATTATATTAATAAACTTGGTAGTATAAAATACATAAATGAAAAAATATAACGTGTCTACATATTGCAACGGTATCACGGAGAACAGTCTTCTCTCTTATAATCATCAGTCTTTGTGGTAACATAGATGGGTAACCTTACATGTAATACTATTAATATTGCACGGCGCCGATAGGCGTCGCTGTATAGCGGGATCTTCTTCAAATAGCATACAAAATATTTTTTGTAACCCCACAATTAGAGGAGATATTTAGGTGGCCTTACTTAGGTGGACCACCCTGTATATTTTCTAGAATATTATTATACAGGGAGGTCCGTTTAAATAAGAAGACCTAAATGTCTCTTCAGGTTATTGCGATGCAAAAAATATTTGTTACGTAATGTGCATATCATCAATGGACCAAATATCTGGCATGAATATTTTTTTCGAAGTTATCAAGGTCATCGATGTTTTTTGATATAAAACTACATTTTTATTTTATTGCATCGGGTAACTGATCGAAAAATACATTCAGATATGTATAATAACATGGCCTTGATCTTCGAAAATTAAAGTTTTACCTTCAGATCAAGCTCAAGGTCATGTTATTATACATATCTGAATGTATTTTTCGATCAGTTACTCGATGCAATAAAATAAAAATGTAGTTATGTATCAAAAAACATGGACGACCTTGATAACTCCGAAAATATGACCTTAGGAAAAAAATATTCTTGCCAGATATTTGGTCTATTGATGATATACACATTACGCAACAAATATTTTTGCATCACAATAGCCAAAAGAGATGGTCCGCGCAAAGGAACGCCAATTTTCGAGGATCAAGGTCATGTCATTATACATATCTGAATGTATTTTTCCATCAGTTACTAGATGCAATAAAATAAAAATGTAGTTATGTATCAAAAAACATCGATGACCTTGACAACTCCGAAAAAACTGACCCTCGGAGAAAAATATTCGTGCCAAATATTTGATCCATTGACTCCATGCACATTACGTAACAAATATTTTTTGCATCGCAATAACCTGAAGAGACATTTAGGTCTTCTTATTTAAACGGACCTCTCTGTATACAAACCTGGTTATAATGAAACCAGCAGCCTTTTACACAGCTTAATGGAAATTGTTGCTGCAATGTGTTCATTGCTGCAATTTCATAATCTGTCATTGTCATTCTTAAATTCTTATTAAGCATAGGAGATAATTCATTAATTTTGCTCCACAGTGTTGTATACATAGTCTTTGTTAATGTCTCACACAGTACGAAAACAGTAGCAACTCCCTTTTAAAATAAAGCTTTCATAAGTATAAATTGGAATATTGGACAAACATGTATACATATCTCTATACTAGTTGTACAAATGTAATCACTGCACAAGTGCATTAAAATAATATATTTACATAAATTGTTGTACTCACAGTATCCATATACTGAATGTGGATAATATATAACTGTGCTATAGGTGGCCGAGTAGGTAAAACCTTAAAAAATAAAATAACTATGTATATCATGATATAAATATAAATTATTCATACAATATATGTTCCATAGAAAAATACTTTGGACAAGTGTATAGTCTCCTGGAAACAACATTCTGATAAGTACATTTTGTTACGTATCAACGCATAGAGGACATGTGATCGTCAATTTCATTCTTTTAAATGGAATCACATATTTTTTGTTGCATTATTTGATGCAGTTCGCCATTTTTTAGAAAAAAGGTACTAAATCGTTTATATTGAATAACAATGGGTTTAACTGATATTTATTTTATGTAGGTCTCGAATGAAAATGGAAAATTAATCACAATTTTACTTAAAATGGTTTAGTATTTTTGCATAAAAGGCAACAAGCTTTGTGGATTGGTTCATTAAACTACATAGCAGTCCATTTAAAAAATGTATGTCACTTTAATATAAGCTCCACACATTCATCAATAAAGAAACCGAGTAATATACCAGATTGCAGCTTCTTGGAATCACTCCTTCTTGTCTAAATTACTTTTTTTTATACAAAAGCATATAGTATATGTGTATGGTGCATTTATATGAGAAGCATTGGTTTTTCAATATTGTAAAACGTTTGATGTAGTAGAGACAAATTCAACAAAGACATGTTTATAGAAAAATGCATTATCAACATTTCTCATAAAAGCGAATTGAGCAGAGAGCAATAAATTAATTGTAATTAACTGTAATTTATAATCTAAAATATATCAAAATTATGTTTTACAATGTACTAATAAAACAACATATTGACAATAAATGTTAATTTTGCTCCTACTGCTTCGAACACTATCTATTTTTACATACTTCATAAAATTAAATCACATATACCAATCTGTATGTTACTTACAGAGAAAATACCATCAGCATAAATACATTGAGAGGTATTAAGGGTCTGCAACAGCAATTCAGTGGAAAATAAAATTGCTACTTTACCATCTCCATCGCTTATCATTATTTTATAAATATTTTCCATAAAAGAAGAGGTTCTTAAATATTCGTATAAAGCAGCTAAACAAGGTGGAATGGGAGGGCAACTTTTCTGTCTTTCACGAAGAAGTGTGGCTTTCACACTATTATATGAAAGCACAGATGCAGCGTCAGGATATCTTTCATAAAAGAAAATAAATTACTTAATCCACAATTTATATACATATACATAATTTAAAGACTACATTTTACAGTGCACACTTTTTAATAAATACTAGAAACTAATACTTACTTTCTACAAACATCGTCGAATATTTGCTTTAATGGAAACGCCGTTTCTCGACAAAGCTGAAGCATTTCGTGCTTCATTTTCTCTTGATCAATTGTATGCATTCGTTCCAAATGATTGTGATCGTGTAACAATTTAATACAACCATCACCGACGTCCATTATTGCCCCGCGACACCCCGTAGTACGGCGTGTATTACAGCGAAAAATATTTTTTGTGCGATTGTCTTTATTATACGTATAATTATTATATACGTAAATAAAGCTACCGACGGATTTTCCGGGAAGTTTTTCCATTTTTAAAACAGCACGTAACAGTGAAAGTAGCACAATATAAATGATACAAACCACTATAAGAGAATTGAATAGCAAATGAACATGTATGAAGTTACGAACAGAAGTATCTGAAACAAACGAAAGTTAACGACAAAACAAATGACTGCAGAGACCGTGTGTAAAGCTAGGATTGGTTCATTTATTTATTTATTACTTACTTCACTCATATATATTTTTTTATTCCGAAGTCTTTCACATGCACGAAAATAGAACATTTTCATCTAAATAATATACACCTAATTCTGTTTTTACACGATAGATATGTTCCCGAAGAATACGTATAAAAAAATGTACACGAATTTTCTTCGGGAACGTATCTATCGTGTAAAAACAGAATTAGGTATATACAATTTTGCACTAATAAAGAGTAAATGATAGTAAAGATCTATTACACGACAATTGGGCATTTACGTTCTATATTCCAAACATAAGTGAGCATATAATAACAGAAAAACGAATAAGACTTGTACATTCTGTATGTATCTTTCATGTTTTCACAGATGCAGCATACTATCAGATTTGAATACAATTAAAATCCACAATATATAAATACATATAACAAATACACATATAAATACATATAAAAAGTTTTATAGAAAAATTAGTCAGTAATCAGATCAGAATAAAATATAAATTGAAAAAACTAGTGAAAAATTTTCTATCTAGTAGAAAATTGAGATCGCTATATATGAATATATGTATTTTTTTTTAAATACTGGAGTTGTTAAGTTCAATAAGTATTAGCTCAGAAGCTATGAATTTTGTTTGAAATGCCTATATACTCAAAATAGTGTGCCGTGTAGTGAAACTATAACATAAAGGTGTCACAAAAGCTAGGATAAGTTGCATTTAACAACACACTTTAAAATGACATGCAACATACAGTATTCTAGAACGAGGATATATTATAGATACATTGATGGAAAATATAATGATGAAAATTTTTTTCTCAATACACAGAGGCAGAGAATTTTATTTTCAGTATCTCAATAACAGGTTCTCAAATCCTTGGTAGTCCTCAGAGAATTTTATTTGACACAGATTGCACCTGTAAAATATAATTAAAGAAATCACAAAGTATCATGTTCATTGCATTTGAACTAACTATTTACAGATAGAATTTACTTATCTCAAATATTTTAGTCAGATTTTAGCATCCAATTGGTATATATTCGGACTCCACCATAAATGTACAGAGTATACCGCTTGAAATTAGATTGATATTCTTAAATGCCTCCAAAATTACGCATATATATATATTCATTACACCATGAAGCATTCTGTACGAATGTCGAATCTTTTCAAAAGCGGCTCTTAGACCAAATATTATTACCATTTTGTACTTAAACAATGCAAGTTAAAAGTTCAAGAAACCATAGCTTTAGAAAATAAAATTATGTAACGACGTGTGATACTATTACACTGTGACAGGAGATGTTATGCCATATTACTTATTAACTGATAGATCCGTATAGGTAAGTATAAATAATAAACTTACGAGAGCAAAAATGATAAGTATTGATAAAAATGTATTCACAAAATGCTTAACAGCAATACAGAGTACGCTAATAAATGAAATAGCGTTAGAGATAGATATATAAAATAGATATACGGATTGGCGAATCAGGAGGATGTGTAATCACTAATAAATTAAAAATTAATATCACCATGTTTTATTCTTGATTTTCGTCTCGTACTGTCTTGAAGAATCGCCCATTAAATTGTCTCCAACATGTTGCCGATATATATGTATGTCTTGGACTAGATCGGACCACTGCTTTTCTCGTAAACAGTAAGTATTCCACAAAAGTGGCGGAAGAAATACTGCAGCATATCTTAGTGGCAACATAATGACCTAAAACAATTTTTCAAGAATTAATACATGTAACTATTATTTTATGTACATAAGTAAAGTTCAATATAAAAATATAATTATTGTAACATATATAACAAATACACTGGACTAGCTCTGAAAAAAAGATAAGTAAAATGTAAAGAAATACCTGAAACATGAAAGCATCTTTTACTATTAATGTTGTAAATAACATTAAATGACTTAAGGATTTCTGAAATAAATTAGGTAATACACCTTGTACTTACAAGTTTATTAATATCAATGGTTCTATCGTGATAGGTAGCGTCAAGAATCACTGTGTTTAAATCAAGAACACATAAAATATATTACAATTTAAAAATTCAATATTTTTTTGCTTATGCTTTTTCAAAGAGTTGTCGTTACATTTTAAATAAAAGACATAATTAAGGATCATTTGTCATATAAAAAAATTATTATTATTTCACTAACGTATATACACATTTGTCAAATTATCACACCTTGTTAGAATGCTTAATCCCTTGCGGTCCACACAGTTCCATCTGATATAGTTTTAGAACTTGCTATAATATCATACAATTTAGCTTTAATCCAGATAAAATAAGTATATTAGCAATATATTTAGAACAGTGAAAACTAGAATTGCTTTCATATAATATTTAATTATGGGATTTATGTAATATGTAATTATGGTATTTATATAATATGTAATTATGGTATTATTCATGAATGGAATATGAATATGTAAAATACGCGAGCAGTTGTGCAAAAATAACATTTCTAGACTAAGTCGACGTAAATAGGACCGCAACAGGTCAATATACGCATTTTTAAGAGCAACTTAATATTCGTGTACGTAATCGTGTTTGCCAATCACTATATCATCAGTAAAAAGAAAATAAAATAAGCCACATAGTATCTGGTTTATTCTATCCGTACCTTTTTGATAGATAGAAATACTTACCTTACTTAATCTGATCAAATTCTAGCTCCCAAATTATGTATTCTCAATCCTTTTGAATCTGCTGCAACATAAATATTTTTTCAACTATTTACAGCTTCTTCATGTTCTTCACTATTTGCATGCGTATATTACGATCATTTAACAAATTTAGTACTTAACATAACACTTGTGACACAGATTGTACACAAAATAAATTACTTAAAACCGTAGCATTTTCTCACATTTTTATCAACTATTCATAATTTAAGCACATCTTACACAGTCACCTATAAAATTAAAATCACTGACAAATTTTGATACTTTAGACACATTCTGCATAGAAGGTATATAATCATAGACTATGTAATCACACAGCACAACACAAGATGATAAACAACAGTTTGAATTCATTCTGTGCGCAATCTATCGTGAGTACAATTTTACATGTGCGTAACTCAGCGTGTGCGTCTTAACCATGTGGGCAATCCTTGCGTGTGCGAAAACCCACTGTGTCCAATGTTACTGTGTCCAAAAAAACCGTGTGTCCAATAATACCGTGTCCAAAAGAACCGTGTGCCATGCCGTCGTGCGCAATCGTCTGTGCGCAAAAGAGCCATCCCCCCAGAATATACCATAATATTACTCGAATTTAGAAGAATATACGAGAATATACGATAATATTACTAGAGTATAGGAGAATATACCAGAATATACCATAATATTACTAGAATATAGAAGAATATTCGAGAATATACTAGAATATAGCAGAATATACCAGAATATACCATAATATTACTCGAATATAGAAGAATATACGAGAATATACCAGAATATACTAGAATATAGCATAATATACCAGAATATTCCAGAATATACCATAATATTACTAGAATATAGAAGAATATACGAGAATATACCTGAATATACCTGAATATACTAGAATATAGCAGAATATACCAGAATATACTTGAATATACCAGAATATACCATAATATTACTCGAATATAGAAGAATATACGAGAATATAAATGGATATACTAGAATATAGCAGTATATACCACAATATACCAGAATATACCATAATATTACTCGAATATAGAAGAATATACGAGAATATACCAGAATATACTAGAATATAGCATAATATACCAGAATATTCCAGAATATACCATAATATTACTAGAATATAGAAGAATATACGAGAATATACTTGAATATACCTGAATATACTAGAATATAGCAGAGTATACCAGAATATACATGAATATACCAGAATATACCATAATATTACTCGAATATAGAAGAATATACGAGAATATACAATAATATTACTAGAATATAGGAGAATATACCAGAATATACCATAATATTACTAGAATATAGAAGAATATTCGAGAATATACTAGAATATAGCAGAATATACCAGAGTATACTTGAATATACCAGAATATGCCATAATATTACTCAAATATAGAAGAATATACAAGAATATACAAGAATATACTAGAATATAGCATAATATACCAGAATATTCCAGAATATACCATAATATTACTAGAATATAGAAGAATATACGAGAATATACCAGAATATACTTGAACATACCAGAAGATACCATAATATTACTCGAATTTAGAAGAATATACGAGAATATACGATAATATTACTAGAGTATAGGAGAATATACCAGAATATACCATAATATTACTAGAATATAGAAGAATATTCGAGAATATACTAGAATATAGCAGAATATTCGAGAATATACTAGAATATAGCAGAATATACCAGAATATACCATAATATTACTCGAATATAGAAGAATATACGAGAATATACCAGAACATACTAGAATATAGCAGAATATACCTGAATATACTAGAATATAGCAGAATATGCCAGCATATACCATAATATTACTAGAATATAGAAGAATATACGAGAATATACCTGAATATACTAGAATATACTAGAATATACTAGAATATACCAGAATATACCATAATATTACTCGAATATAGAAGAATATACGAGAATACACGATAATATTACTAGAATATAGGAGAATATACCAGAATATACCATAATATTACTAGAATATAGAAGAATATTCGAGAATATACTAGAATATAGCAGAATATACCAGAATATACTTGAATATACCAGAATATACCATAATATTACTCGAATATAGAAGAATATACGAGAATATACCAGAATATACTAGATAATAGCATAATATACCAGAATATTCCAGAATATACCATAATATTACTAGAATATAGAAGAATATACGAGAATATACCTGAATATACCTGAATATACTAGAATATAGCAGAATATACCAGAATATACTTGACTATACCAGAATATACCATAATATTTCTCGAATATAGAAGAATATACGAGAAAATACCAGAATATACTAGAATAAGGCATAATATACCAGAATATTCCAGAATATACCATAATATTACTAGAATATAGAAGAATATACCAGAATATACCATAATATTACTACAATATAGAAGAATATACGAGAATATACAAGAATATACTAGAATATAGCAGAATATACTAGAATATAGCAGAATATACCAGAATATACCGAATATACCATAATATTACTAGAATATAGAAGAATATACGAGAATATACCAGAATATACTAGAATATAGCAGAATATACTAGAATGTACCAGAATATAGCAGAATATGCCAGTATATACCATAATATTACTAGAATATAGAAGAATATACGAGAATATAGCAGAATTTGCCAGAATATACCATAATATTACTCGAATATAGAAGAATATACGAGAATATACCTGAATATACTAGAATATACTAGAATATAGCAGAATATGCCAGAATATACTTGAATATACCAGAATATACCATAATATTACTCTAATATAGAAGAATATACGAGAATATACGATAATATTACTAGAATATAGGAGAATATACCAGAATATACCATAATGTTACTCGAATATAGAAGAATATACGAGAATATACCAGAATATACTAGAATATACTACAATATACCAGAATATACCATAATATTACTAGAATATAGAAGAATATACGAGAATATAGCAGAATATGCCAGAATATACCATAATATTACTAGAATATAGAAGAATATACGAGAATATACCTGAATATACTAGAATATAGCAGAATATGCCAGAATATACCATAATATTACTAGAATATAGAAGAATATACGAGAATATAAATGAATATACTAGAATATAGCAGAATATACCAGAATATACTTGAATATACCAGAATATTCCATAATATTTCTCGAATATAGAAGAATATACGAGAATATACCAGAATATACTAGAATATAGCATAATATACCAGAATATTTCAGAATATACCATAATATTACTAGAATATAGAAGAATATACGAGAATATACCTGAATATACTAGAATATAGCAGAATATGCCAGAATATACCATAATATTACTAGAATATAGAAGAATATACGAGAATATACCAGAATATACTAGAATATAGCATAATATACCAGAATATTCCAGAATATACCATAATATTAGTAGAATATAGAAGAATATACGAGAATATACCTGAATATACCTGAATATACTAGAATATAGCAGAATATACCAGAATATACTTGAATATACCAGAATATACTTGAATATACCAGAATATACTTGAATATACCAGAATATACCATAATATTACTCGAATATAGAAGAATATACGAGAATATACCATAATATTACTAGAATATAGGAGAATATACCAGAATATACGATAATATTACTAGAATATAGAAGAATATACCAGAATATACCATAATATTACTAGAATATAGAAGAATATACCAGAATATACCATAATATTACTACAATATAGAAGAATATACGAGAATATACAAGAATATACTAGAATATAGCAGAATATACTAGAATATAGCAGAATATACCAGAATATACCGAATATACCATAATATTACTAGAATATAGAAGAATATACGAGAATATACCAGAATATACTAGAATATAGCAGAATATACTAGAATGTACGAGAATATAGCAGAATATGCCAGTATATACCATAATATTACTAGAATATAGAAGAATATACGAGAATATACCTGAATATACCTGAATATACTAGAATATAGCAGAATATACCAGAATATACCATAATATTACTCGAATATAGAAGAATATACGAGAATATACGATAATATTACTAGAATATAGGAGAATATACCAGAATATACCATAATATTACTAGAATATAGAAGAATATTCGAGAATATACTAGAATATAGCAGAATATACCAGAATATACTTGAATATACCAGAATATACCATAATGTTACTCGAATATAGAAGAATATTCCAGAATATACCAGAATATACTAGAATATAGCATAATATAGCAGAATATGCCATAATATACCATAATATTACTAGAATATAGAAGAATATACGCGAATATACCTGAATATACTAGAATATAGCAGAATATAATAGAATATACGAGAATATAGCAGAATATGCCAGAATATACCATAATATTACTAGAATATAGAAGAATATACGAGAATATACCTGAATATACTAGAATATACTAGAATATAGCAGAATATGCCAGAATATACTTGAATATACCAGAATATACCATAATATTACTCGAATATAGAAGAATATACGAGAATATACGATAATATTACTAGAATATAGGAGAATATACCAGAATATACCATAATGTTACTCGAATATAGAAGAATATACGAGAATATACCAGAATATACTAGAATATACTACAATATACCAGAATATACCATAATATTACTAGAATATAGAAGAATATACGAGAATATAGCAGAATATGCCAGAATATACCATAATATTACTAGAATATAGAAGAATATACGAGAATATACCTGAATATACTAGAATATAGCAGAATATGCCAGAATATACCATAATATTACTAGAATATAGAAGAATATACGAGAATATAAATGAATATACTAGAATATAGCAGAATATACCAGAATATACTTGAATATACCAGAATATTCCATAACATTACTCGAATATAGAAGGATATACGAGAATATACCAGAATATACTAGAATATAGCATAATATACCAGAATATTTCAGAATATACCATAATATTACTAGAATATAGAAGAATATACGAGAATATACCTGAATATACCTGAATATACTAGAATATAGCAGAATATACCAGAATATACCATAATATTACTCGAATATAGAAGAATATACGAGAATATACGATAATATTACTAGAATATAGGAGAATATACCAGAATATACCATAATATTACTAGAATATAGAAGAATATTCGAGATTATACTAGAATATAGCAGAATATACCAGAATATACTTGAATATACCAGAATATACCATAATGTTACTCGAATATAGAAGAATATTCGAGAATATACCAGAATATACTAGAATATAGCATAATATACCAGAATATGCCATAATATACCATAATATTACTAGAATATAGAAGAATATACGCGAATATACCTGAATATACTAGAATATAGCAGAATATAATAGAATATACGAGAATATAGCAGAATATGCCAGAATATACCATAATATTACTAGAATATAGAAGAATATACGAGAATATACCAGAATATACTAGAATATAGCATAATATACCAGAATATTCCAGAATATACCATAATATTACTAGAATATAGAAGAATATACGAGAATATACCAGAATATACTTGAATATACCAGAATATACCATAATATTACTCGAATATAGAAGAATATACGAGAATATACGATAATATTACTAGAATATAGCAGAATATACCAGAATATACCAGAATATACCAGAATATACCATAATATTACTCGAATATAGAAGAATATACGAGAATATACCATAATATTACTAGAATATAGAACATAGAAGATATAATATAGAAGAATATTCGAGAATATACTAGAATATAGCAGAATATACCAGAATATACCAGAATATACCATAATATTACTCGAATATAGAAGAATATACGAGAATATACGATAATATTACTAGAATATAGGAGAATATACCAGAATATACCATAATATTACTAGAATATAGAAGAATATACGAGAATATACCTGAATATACTAGAATATACTAGAATATAGCAGAATATGCCAGAATATACTTGAATATACCAGAATATACCATAATATTACTCGAATATAGAAGAATATACGAGAATATACGATAATATTACTAGAATATAGAAGAATATACCAGAATATACCATAATATTACTACAATATAGAAGAATATACGAGAATATACAAGAATATACTAGAATATAGCAGAATATACTAGAATATAGCAGAATATACCAGAATATACCGAATATACCATAATATTACTAGAATATAGAAGAATATACGAGAATATACCAGAATATACTAGAATATAGCAGAATATACTAGAATGTACGAGAATATAGCAGAATATGGCAGTATATACCATAATATTACTAGAATATAGAAGAATATACGAGAATATAGCAGAGTATGCCAGAATATACCATGATATTACTCGAATATAGAAGAATATACGAGAATATACCTGAATATACTAGAATATACTAGAATATAGCAGAATATGCCAGAATATACTTGAATATACCAGAATATACCATAATATTACTCGAATATAGAAGAATATACGAGAATATACGATAATATTACTAGAATATAGGAGAATATACCAGAATATACCATAATGTTACTCGAATATAGAAGAATATACGAGAATATACCAGAATATACTAGAATATACTACAATATACCAGAATATACCATAATATTACTAGAATATAGAAGAATATACGAGAATATACCTGAATATACCTGAATATACTAGAATATAGCAGAATATACTAGAATATACCATAATATTACTCGAATATAGAAGAATATACGAGAATATACGATAATATTACTAGAATATAGGAGAATATACCAGAGTATACCATAATATTACTAGAATATAGAAGAATATTCGAGAATATACTAGAATATAGCAGAATATACCAGAATATACATGAATATACCAGAATATACCATAATGTTACTCGAATATAGAAGAATATTCGAGAATATACCAGAATATACTAGAATATAGCATAATATACCAGAATATGCCATAATATACCATAATATTACTAGAATATAGAAGAATATACGCGAATATACCTGAATATACTAGAATATAGCAGAATATAGAAGAATATACGAGAATATACCAGAATATACTTGAATATACCAGAATATACCATAATATTACTCGAATATAGAAGAATATACGAGAATATACGATAATATTACTAGAATATAGCAGAATATACCAGAATATACCAGAATATACCATAATATTACTCGAATATAGAAGAATATACGAGAATATACCATAATATTACTAGAATATAGGAGAATATACCAGAATATACCATAATGTTACTCGAATATAGAAGAATATACGAGAATATACCAGAATATACTAGAATATACTACAATATACCAGAATATACCATAATATTACTAGAATATAGAAGAATATACGAGAATATAGCAGAATATGCCAGAATATACCATAATATTACTAGAATATAGAAGAATATACGAGAATATACCTGAATATACTAGAATATAGCAGAATATGCCAGAATATACCATAATATTACTAGAATATAGAAGAATATACGAGAATATAAATGAATATACTAGAATATAGCAGAATATACCAGAATATACTTGAATATACCAGAATAATCCATAATATTACTCGAATATAGAGGAATATACGAGAATATACCAGAATATACTAGAATATAGCATAATATACCAGAATATTTCAGAATATACCATAATATTACTAGAATATAGAAGAATATACGAGAATATACCTGAATATACCTGAATATACTAGAATATAGCAGAATATACCAGAATATACTATAATATTACTCGAATATAGAAGAATATACGAGAATATACGATAATATTACTAGAATATAGGAGAATATACCAGAATATACCATAATATTACTAGAATATAGAAGAATATACAAGAATATAGCAGAATATGCCAGAATATACCATAATATTACTAGAATATAGAAGAATATACGAGAATATACCAGAATATACTAGAATATAGCATAATATACCAGAATATTCCAGAATATACCATAATATTACTAGAATATAGAAGAATATACGAGAATATACCAGAATATACTTGAATATACCAGAATATACCATAGTATTACTCGAATATAGAAGAATATACGAGAATATACGATAATATTACTAGAATATAGCAGAATATACCAGAATATACCAGAATATACCATAATATTACTCGAATATAGAAGAATATACGAGAATATACCATAATATTACTAGAATATAGAATATAGAAGATATAATATAGAAGAATATTCGAGAATATACTAGAATATAGCAGAATATGCCAGAATATACCAGAATATACCATAATATTACTCGAATATAGAAGAATATACGAGAATATACGATAATATTACTAGAATATAGGAGAATATACCAGAATATACCATAATATTACTAGAATATAGAAGAATATACGAGAATATACCTGAATATACTAGAATATACTAGAATATAGCAGAATATGCCAGAATATACTTGAATATACCAGAATATACCATAATATTACTCGAATATAGAAGAATATACGAGAATATACGATAATATTACTAGAATATAGGAGAATATACCAGAATATACCATAATGTTACTCGAATATACAAGAATATACGAGAATATACCAGAATATACTAGAATATACTACAATATACCAGAATATATCATAATATTACTAGAATATAGAAGAATATACGAGAATATAGCAGAATATGCCAGAATATACCATAATATTACTAGAATATAGAAGAATATACGAGAATATACCTGAATATACTAGAATATAGCAGAATATTTGCCAGAATATACCATAATATTACTAGAATATTGAAGAATATACGAGAATATAAATGAATATACTAGAATATAGCAGAATATACCAGAATATACTTGAATATACCAGAATATTCCATAATATTACTCGAATATAGAGGAATATACAAGAATATACCAGAATATAGCATAATATACCAGAATATTTCAGAATATACCATAATATTACTAGAATATAGAAGAATATACGAGAATATACCTGAATATACCTGAATATACTAGAATATAGCAGAATATACCAGAATATACCATAATATTACTCGAATATAGAAGAATATACGAGAATATACGATAATATTACTAGAATATAGGAGAATATACCAGAATATAACATAATATTACTAGAATATAGAAGAATATTCGAGAATATACTAGAATATAGCAGAATATACCAGAATATACTTGAATATACCAGAATATACCATAATGTTACTCGAATATAGAAGAATATTCGAGAATATACCAGAATATACTAGAATATAGCATAATATACCAGAATATGCCATAATATACCATAATATTACTAGAATATAGAAGAATATACGCGAATATACCTGAATATACTAGAATATAGCAGAATATAATAGAATATACGAGAATATAGCAGAATATGCCAGAATATACCATAATATTACTAGAATATAGAAGAATATACGAGAATATACCAGAATATACTAGAATATAGCATAATATACCAGAATATTCCAGAATATACCATAATATTACTAGAATATAGAAGAATATACGAGAATATACCAGAATATACTTGAATATACCAGAATATACCATAATATTACTCGAATATAGAAGAATATACGAGAATATACGATAATATTACTAGAATATAGCAGAATATACCAGAATATACCAGAATATACCATAATATTACTCGAATATAGAAGAATATACGAGAATATACGATAATATTACTAGAATATAGGAGAATATACCAGAATATACCATAATATTACCAGAATATAGAAGAATATTCGAGAATATACTAGAATATAGCAGAATATACCAGAATATACTTGAATATACCAGAATATACCATAATATTACTCGAATATAGAAGAATATACGAGAATATACCAGAATATACTAGAATATAGCATAATATACCAGAATATTCCAGAATATACCATAATATTACTAGAATATAGAAGACTATACGAGAATATAGTAGAATATAGCAGAATATACCAGAATATACTTGAATATACCAGAATATACCATAATATTACTAGAATATAGAAGAATATACGAGAATATACCTGAATATACCATAATATTACTCGAATATGGAAGAATATACGAGAATATACCATAATATTACTCGAATATAGAAGAATAAACGAGAATATACGATGATATTACTAGAATATAGGAGAATATACCATAATATTACTAGAATATAGAAGAATATTCGAGAATATACTAGAATATAGCAGAATATACCAGAATATACTTGAATATACCAGAATATACCATAATATTACTCGAATATGGAAGAATATAGGAGAATATACCATAACATTACTAGAATATAGAAGAATATTCGAGAATATACTAGAATATAGCAGAATATACCAGAATATACCATAATGTTACTCGAATATAGAAGAATATTCGAGAATATACCAGAATATACTAGAATATAGCATAATATACCAGAATATGCCATAATATACCATAATATTACTAGAATGTAGAAGAATATACGCGAATATACCTGAATATACTAGAATATAGCAGAATATAATAGAATATACAAGAATATAGCAGAATATGCCAGAATATACCATAATATTACTAGAATATAGAAGAATATAGGAGAATATACCAGAATATACTAGAATATAGCATAATATACCAGAATATTCCAGAATATACCATAATATTACTAGAATATAGAAGAATATACGAGAATATACCAGAATATACTTGAATATACCAGAATATACCATAGTATTACTCGAATATAGAAGAATATACGAGAATATACGATAATATTACTAGAATATAGCAGAATATACCAGAATATACCAGAATATACCATAATATTACTCGAATATAGAAGAATATACGAGAATATACGATAATATTACTAGAATATACGAGAATATACCAGAATATACCATAATATTACCAGAATATAGAAGAATATTCGAGAATATACTAGAATATAGCAGAATATACCAGAATATACTTGAATATACCAGAATATACCATAATATTACTCGAATATAGAAGAATATACGAGAATATACCAGAATATACTAGAATATAGCATAATATACCAGAATATTCCAGAATATACCATAATATTACTAGAATATAGAAGACTATACGAGAATATAGTAGAATATAGCAGAATATACCAGAATATACTTGAATATACCAGAATATACCATAATATTACTAGAATATAGAAGAATATACGAGAATATACCTGAATATACTAGAATATAGCAGAATATGCCAAAATATACCATAATATTACTAGAAAATAGAAGAATATACTTGAATATACCAGAATATACCATAATATTACTCGAATATGGAAGAATATACGAGAATATACCATAATATTACTCGAATATACCATAATATTACTCGAATATAGAAGAATAAACGAGAATATACGATGATATTACTAGAATATAGGAGAATATACCATAATATTACTAGAATATAGAAGAATATTCGAGAATATACTAGAATATAGCAGAATATACCAGAATATACTTGAATATACCAGAATATACCATAATATTACTCGAATATGGAAGAATATAGGAGAATATACCATAACATTACTAGAATATAGAAGAATATTCGAGAATATACTAGAATATAGCAGAATATACCAGAATATACTTGAAGATACCAGAATATACCATAATATTACCCGAATATGTAAGAATATAAGAAAATATACCATAATATTACTAGAATATAGAAGAATATACCAGAATATACCATAATATTACTAGAATATAGAAGAATATACCAGAATATACCATAATATTACTCGAATATACGATAATATTACTCGAATATAGAAGAATATACGAGAATATACGATAATATTACTAGAATATAGGAGAATATACCATAATATTACTAGAATATAGAAGAATATTCGAGAATATACTAGAACATAGCAGAATATACCAGAATATACTTGAATATACCAGAATATACCATAATATTACTACAATATAGAAGAATATACGAGAATATACCAGAATATACTTGAATATACCAGAATATACCATAATATTACTCGAATATAGAAGAATATACGAGAATATACGATAATATTACAAGAGTATAGGAGAATATACCAGAATATACCATAATATTACTAGAATATAGGAGAATATACCAGAATATGCCATAATATTACTAGAATATAGAAGAATATACCAGAATATACCATAATATTACTAGAATATAGAAGAATATACGAGAATATACCAGAATATACTAGAATATAGCAGAATATACCATAATATTACCCGAATATAGAAGAATATACGAGAATATACGATAATATTACTAGAATATAGGAGAATATACCATAATATTACTAGAATATAGAAGAATATTCGAGAATATACTAGAATATAGCAGAATATACCAGAATATACTTGAATATACCAGAATATACCATAATATTACTAGAATATAGAAGAATATACGAGAATATACCAGAATATACTAGAATATAGCAGAATATACTAGAATATAGCAGAATATACCAGAATATACCATAATATTACTAGAATATAGAAGAATATACGAGAATATACCTGAATATACTAGAATATAGCAGAATATGCCAAAATATACCATAATATTACTAGAAAATAGAAGAATATACTTGAATATACCAGAATATACCATAATATTACTCGAATATGGAAGAATATAGGAGAATATACCATAACATTACTAGAATATAGAAGAATATTCGAGAATATACTAGAATATACCAGAATATACCATAATATTACTCGAATATGGAAGAATATAGGAGAATATACCATAACATTACTAGAATATAGAAGAATATTCGAGAATATACTAGAATATAGCAGAATATACCAGAATATACTTGAAGATACCAGAATATACCATAATATTACCCGACTATGGAAGAATATAAGAAAATATACCATAATATTACTGGAATATAGAAGAATATACCAGAATATACCATAATATTACTAGAATATAGAAGAATATACCAGAATATACCATAATATTACTCGAATATAGAAGAATATACGAGAATATACGATAATATTACTCGAATATAGAAGAATATACGAGAATATACGATAATATTACTAGAGTATAGGAGAATATACCAGAATATACCATAATATTACTAGAATATAGAAGAATATTCGAGAATATACTAGAATATAGCAGAATATACCAGAATATACTTGAATATACCAGAATATACCATAATATTACTCGAATATAGAAGAATATACGAGAATATACCAGAATATACTAGATAATAGCATAATATACCAGAATATTCCAGAATATACCATAATATTACTAGAATATAGAAGAATATACGAGAATATACCTGAATACACCTGAATATACTAGAATATAGCAGAATATACCAGAATATACTTGAATATACCAGAATATACCATAATATACGAGAATATACCAGAATATACTAGAATATAGCAGAATATACTAGAATGTACGAGAATATAGCAGAATATGCCAGTATATACCATAATATTACTAGATTATAGAAGAATATACGAGAATATAGCAGAATATGCCAGAATATACCATAATATTACTAGAATATACTAGAATATAGCAGAATATGCCAGAATATACTTGAATATACCAGAATATACCATAATATTACTCGAATATAGAAGAATATACGAGAATATACGATAATATTACTAGAATATAGGAGAATATACCAGAATATACCATAATGTTACTCGAATATAGAAGAATATACGAGAATATACCAGAATATACTAGAATATACTACAATATACCAGAATATACCATAATATTACTAGAATATAGAAGAATATACGAGAATATAGCAGAATATGCCAGAATATACCATAATATTACTAGAATATAGAAGAATATACGAGAATATAAATGAATATACTAGAATATAGCAGAATATACTTGAATATACCAGAATATTCCATAATATTACTCGAATATAGAAGAATATACGAGAATATACCAGAATATACTAGAATATAGCATAATATATCAGAATATTTCAGAATATACCATAATATTACTAGAATATAGAAGAATATACGAGAATATACCTGAATATACCTGAATATACTAGAATATAGCAGAATATACCAGAATATACCATAATATTACTCGAATATAGAAGAATATACGAGAATATACGATAATATTACTAGAATATAGGAGAATATACCAGAATATACCATAATATTCCAAGAATATAGAAGAATATTCGAGAATATACTAGAATATAGCAGAATATACCAGAATATACTTGAATATACCAGAATATACCATAATGTTACTCGAATATAGAAGAATATTCGAGAATATACCAGAATATACTAGAATATAGCATAATATACCAGAATATGCCATAATATACCATAATATTACTAGAATATAGAAGAATATACGCGAATATACCTGAATATACTAGAATATAGCAGAATATAATAGAATATACGAGAATATAGCAGAATATGCCAGAATATACCATAATATTACTAGAATATAGAAGAATATACGAGAATATACCAGAATATACTAGAATATAGCATAATATACCAGAATATTCCAGAATATACCATAATATTACTAGAATATAGAAGAATATACGAGAATATACCAGAATATACTTGAATATACCAGAATATACCATAATATTACTCGAATATAGAAGAATATACGAGAATATACGATAATATTACTAGAATATAGCAGAATATACCAGAATATACCAGAATATACCATAATATTACTCGAATATAGAAGAATATACGAGAATATACGATAATATTACTCGAATATAGGAGAATATACCAGAATATACCATAATATTACTAGAATATAGTAGAATATTCGAGAATATACTAGAATATAGCAGAATATGCCAGAATATACTTGAATATACCAGAATATACCATAATATTACTCGAATATAAAAGAATATACGAGAATATACCAGAATATACTAGAATATACCAGAATATACCAGAATATACCATAATATTACTCGAATATAGAAGAATATACGAGAATATACCAGAATATACTAGAATATTGCAGAATATACTAGAATGTTAGAGAATATAGCAGAATATGCCAGTATATACCATAATATTACTAGAATATACAAGAATATACGAGAATATACCTGAATATACTAGAATATACTAGAATATAGCAGAATATACCAGAATATACTTGAATATACCAGAATATACCATAATATTACCCGAATATAGAAGAATATACGATAATATTACTAGAATATAGGAGAATATACCATAATGTTACTAGAATATAGAAGAATATTCGAGAATATACTAGAATATAGCAGAATATACCAGAATATACTTGAATATACCAGAATATACCATAATATTACTAGAATATAGAAGAATATACGAGAATATATCAGAATATACTAGAATATAGCAGAATATACTAGAATATATTAGAATATACCAGAATATACCATAATATTACTAGAATATAGAAGAATATACCAGAATATACCATAATATTACTAGAATATAGGAGAATATACCATAATATAACTAGAATATAGAAGAATATTCGAGAATATACTAGAATATAGCAGAATATACCAGAATATACTTGAATATACCATAATATTACTAGAATATAGAAGAATATACCAGAATATACCATAATATTACTAGAATATAGAAGAATATACCATAATATAACTAGAATATAGAAGAATATACTAGAATATAGGAGAATATACCAGAATATACCATAATATTACTAGAATATAGAAGAATATTCGAGAATATACTAGAATATAGCAGAATATTCCAGAATATACTTGAATATACCAGAATATACCATAATATTACTCGAATATAGAAGAATATACGAGAATATACCAGAATATACTAGAATATAGCAGAATATACTAGAATATAGCAGAATATACCAGAATATACCATAATATTACTAGAATATAGAAGAATATAGGAGAATATACCTGAATATACTAGAATATAGCAGAATATGCCAAAATATACCATAATATTACTAGAAAATAGAAGAATATACGAGAATATAGCAGAATACACCAGAATATACTTGAATATACCAGAATATACCATAATATTACTAGAATATAGAAGAATATACCAGAATATACCATAATATTACTAGAATATAGAAGAATATACCATAATATTACTCGAATATACGATAATATTACACGAATATAGAAGAATATACGAGAATATACGATAATATTACTAGAATATAGGAGAATATACCATAATATAACTAGAATATAGAAGAATATTCGAGAATATACTAGAATATAGCAGAATATACCAGAATATACCATAATATTACTCGAATATAGAAGAATATACGAGAATATACGATAATATTACTAGAATATAGGAGAATATACCAGAATATACCATAATATTACTAGAATATAGAAGAATATTCGAGAATATACTAGAATATAGCAGAATATGCCAGAATATACTTGAATATACCAGAATATACCATAATATTACTCGAATATAAAAGAATATACGAGAATATACCAGAATATACTAGAATATAGCATAATATACCAGAATATTCCCGAATATACCATAATATTATCTAGAATATACGAGAATATACCTGAATATACTAGAAAATACCAGAATATACCAGAATATACCATAATATTACTCGAATATAGAAGAATATACGAGAATATACCAGAATATACTAGAATATAGCAGAATATACTAGAATGTTAGAGAATATAGCAGAATATGCCAGTATATACCATAATATTACTGGAATGTACAAGAATATACGAGAATATACGAGAATATACCTGAATATACTAGAATATACTAGAATATAGCAGAATATACCAGAATATACTTGAATATACCAGAATATACCATAATATTACCCGAATATAGAAGAATATACGAGAATATACGATAATATTACTAGAATATAGGAGAATATACCATAATGTTACTAGAATATAGAAGAATATTCGAGAATATACTAGAATATAGCAGAATATACCAGAATATACTTGAATATACCAGAATATACCATAATATTACTAGAATATAGAAGAATATACGAGAATATACCAGAATATACTAGAATATAGCAGAATATACTAGTATATAGCAGAATATACCAGAATATACCATAATATTACTAGAATATAGAAGAATATACGAGAATATACCTGAATATACTAGAATATAGCAGAATATGCCAAAATATACCATAATATTACTAGAAAATAGAAGAATATACGAGAATATAGCAGAATACACCAGAATATACTTGAATATACCAGAATATACCATAATATTACTAGAATATAGAAGAATATACCAGAATATACCATAATATTACTAGAATATAGAAGAATATACCATAATATTACTCGAATATACGATAATATTACTCGAATATAGAAGAATATACGAGAATATACGATAATATTACTAGAATATAGGAGAATATACCATAATATCACTAGAATATAGAAGAATATTCGAGAATATACTAGAATATAGCAGAATATACCAGAATATACTTGAATATACCATAATGTTACTAGAATATAGAAGAATATACCAGAATATACCATAATATTACTAGAATATAGAAGAATATACCATAATATAACTAGAATATAGAAGAATATACGAGAATATAACAGAATATAGCAGAATATACCAGAATATACTTGAATATACCATAATATACCATAATATTACTCGAATATAGAAGAATATACGAGAATATACCATAATATTACTAGAATATAGAAGAATATACCAGAATATACC
>NW_027489499.1:0-39172 GCF_050948215.1 Halictus rubicundus
AGTATATTCAGGTATATTCAGGTATATTCTGGTATATTCTTCTATATTCTAGTAATATTATGGTATATTCTGGTATATTCTTCTATATTCTGGTAATATTATGGTATATTCTGGTATATTCTTGCTATATTCTAGTATATTCATTTATATTCTCGTATATTCTTCTATATTCTACTAATGTTATGGTATATTCTGGTATATTCTTCTATATTCTAGTAATATTATGGTATATTCTGGAATATTCTGGTATATTATGCTATATTCTAGTATATTCTGGTATATTCTCGTATATTCTTCTATATTCGAGTAATATTATGGTATATTCTGGTATATTCAAGTATATTCTGGTATATTCAAGTATATTCTGGTATATTCTCGTATATTCTTCTATATTCTAGTAATATTATTTTATATTCTGGAATATTCTGGTATATTATGCTATATTCTAGTATATTCTCGAATATTCTTCTATATTCTAGTAATATTATGGTATATTCTGGTATATTCTCCTATATTCTAGTAATATTATCGTATATTCTCGTATATTCTTCTATATTCGAGTAATATTATGGTATATTCTGGTATATTCAAGTATATTCTGGTATATTCTCGTATATTCTTCTATATTCTAGTAATATTATGGTATATTCTGGCATATTCTTCCATATTCGAGTAATATTATGGTATATTCTGGTATATTCTAGTATATTCATGTATATTCTGGTATATTCTGGTATATTTTTCTATATTCTAGTAATATTATGGTATATTCTGGTATATTCTTCTATATTCGAGTAATATTATGGTATATTCTGGTATATTCTGCTATATTCTAGTATATTCATTTCTATTCTCGTATATTCTTCTATATTCTAGTAATAGTATGTCATATTCTGGCATATTCTGCTATATTCTAGTATATTCAGGTACATTCTCGTATATTCTTCTATATTCTAGTAATATTATTGTATATTCTGGCATATTCTGCTATATTCTCGTATATTCTATTATATTCTGCTATATTCTAGTATATTTTGGTATATTCTCGTATATTCTGCTATATTCGAGTAATATTATGGTATATTCTGGTATATTCTGGTATATTCTAGTATATTCAGGTATATTCTCGTATATTCTTCTATATTCTACTAATATTATGGTATATACTGGTATATTCTGCTATATACTAGCATATTCAGGTATATTCGCGTATATTCTATTATATTCTGCTATATTCTAGTATATTTTGGTATATTCTCGTATATTCTTCTATATTCTAGTAATATTATGGTATATTCTGGCATATTCTTCTATATTCGAGTAATATTATGGTATATTCTGGTATATTCTAGTATATTCATGTATATTCTGGTATATTCTGGTATATTTTTCTATATTCTAGTAATATTATGGTATATTCTGGTATATTCTTCTATATTCTAGTAATATTATGGTATATTCTGGTATATTCTTCTATATTCTGGTAATATTATGGTATATTCTGGTATATTCTTGCTATATTCTAGTATATTCATTTATATTCTCGTATATTCTTCTATATTCTACTAATGTTATGGTATATTCTGGTATATTCTTCTATATTCTAGTAATATTATGGTATATTCTGGAATATTCTGGTATATTATGCTATATTCTAGTATATTCTGGTATATTCTCGTATATTCTTCTATATTCGAGTAATATTATGGTATATTCTGGTATATTCAAGTATATTCTGGTATATTCAAGTATATTCTGGTATATTCTCGTATATTCTTCTATATTCTAGTAATATTATTTTATATTCTGGAATATTCTGGTATATTATGCTATATTCTAGTATATTCTCGAATATTCTTCTATATTCTAGTAATATTATGGTATATTCTGGTATATTCTCCTATATTCTAGTAATATTATCGTATATTCTCGTATATTCTTCTATATTCGAGTAATATTATGGTATATTCTGGTATATTCAAGTATATTCTGGTATATTCTCGTATATTCTTCTATATTCTAGTAATATTATGGTATATTCTGGCATATTCTTCTATATTCGAGTAATATTATGGTATATTCTGGTATATTCAAGTATATTCTGGTATATTCTCGTATATTCTTCTATATTCTAGTAATATTATGGTATATTCTGGCATATTCTTCTATATTCGAGTAATATTATGGTATATTCTGGTATATTCTAGTATATTCATGTATATTCTGGTATATTCTGGTATATTTTTCTATATTCTAGTAATATTATGGTATATTCTGGTATATTCTTCTATATTCTAGTAATATTATGGTATATTCTGGTATATTCTGCTATATTCTAGTATATTCATTTCTATTCTCGTATATTCTTCTATATTCTAGTAATATTATTGTATATTCTGGCATATTCTGCTATATTCTCGTATATTCTATTATATTCTGCTATATTCTAGTATATTTTGGTATATTCTCGTATATTCTGCTATATTCGAGTAATATTATGGTATATTCTGGTATATTCTGGTATATTCTAGTATATTCAGGTATATTCTCGTATATTCTTCTATATTCTACTAATATTATGGTATATACTGGTATATTCTGCTATATACTAGCATATTCAGGTATATTCGCGTATATTCTATTATATTCTGCTATATTCTAGTATATTTTGGTATATTCTCGTATATTCTTCTATATTCTAGTAATATTATGGTATATTCTGGCATATTCTTCTATATTCGAGTAATATTATGGTATATTCTGGTATATTCTAGTATATTCATGTATATTCTGGTATATTCTGGTATATTTTTCTATATTCTAGTAATATTATGGTATATTCTGGTATATTCTTCTATATTCTAGTAATATTATGGTATATTCCGGTATATTCTGCTATATTCTAGTATATTCATTTCTATTCTCGTATATTCTTCTATATTCTAGTAATATTATTGTATATTCTGGCATATTCTGCTATATTCTCGTATATTCTATTATATTCTGCTATATTCTAGTATATTTTGGTATATTCTCGTATATTCTTCTATATTCTACTAATATTATGGTATATACTGGTATATTCTGCTATATACTAGCATATTCAGGTATATTCGCGTATATTCTATTATATTCTGCTATATTCTAGTATATTTTGGTATATTCTCGTATATTCTTCTATATTCTAGTAATATTATGGTATATTCTGGTATATTCTCGTATATTCTGGTATATTCTGCTATATTCTAGTATATTTTGGTATATTCTCGTATATTCTTCTATATTCTAGTAATGTTATGGTATATTCTGGTATATTCTTCTATATTCTAGTAATATTATGGTATATTCTGGAATATTCTGGTATATTATGCTATATTCTAGTATATTCTGGTATATTCTCGTATATTCTTCTATATTCGAGTAATATTATGGTATATTCTGGTATATTCAAGTATATTCTGGTATATTCTCGTATATTCTTCTATATTCTAGTAATATTATCGTATATTCTCGTATATTCTTCTATATTCGAGTAATATTATGGTATATTCTGGTATATTCAAGTATTTTCTGGTATATTCTGCTATATTCTAGTATATTCTCGAATATTCTTCTATATTCTAGTAATATTATGGTATATTCTGGTATATTCTCCTATATTCTAGTAATATTATCGTATATTCTCGTATATTCTTCTATATTCGAGTAATATTATGGTATATTCTGGTATATTCAAGTATATTCAGGTATATTCAGGTATATTCTCGTATATTCTTCTATATTCTTGTAATATTATGGTATATTCTGGAATATTCTGGTATATTCTAGTATATTCTATTATATTCTGCTATATTCTAGTATATTGTGGTATATTCTCGTATATTCTTCTCTATTCGAGTAATATTATGGTATATTCTGGCATATTTTGGTATATTATGCTATATTCTAGTATATTCTGGTATATTCTCGTATATTCTTCTATATTCTAGTAATATTATGGTATATTCTGGTATATTCTATTATATTCATGTATATTCTGGTATATTCTGGAATATTTTTCTATATTCTAGTAATATTATGGTATATTCTGGTACATTCTTCTATATTCTAGTAATATTATGGTATATTCTGGTATATTCTTCTATATTCTAGTAATATTATGGTATATTCTGGTATATTCTAGTATATTCATGTATATTCTGGTATATTCTGGTATATTTTTCTATATTCTAGTAATATTATGGTATATTCTGGTATATTCTTCTATATTCTAGTAATATTATGGTATATTCCGGTATATTCTGCTATATTCTAGTATATTCATTTCTATTCTCGTATATTCTTCTATATTCTAGTAATATTATTGTATATTCTGGCATATTCTGCTATATTCTCGTATATTCTATTATATTCTGCTATATTCTAGTATATTTTGGTATATTCTCGTATATTCTTCTATATTCTACTAATATTATGGTATATACTGGTATATTCTGCTATATACTAGCATATTCAGGTATATTCGCGTATATTCTATTATATTCTGCTATATTCTAGTATATTTTGGTATATTCTCGTATATTCTTCTATATTCTAGTAATATTATGGTATATTCTGGTATATTCTCGTATATTCTGGTATATTCTGCTATATTCTAGTATATTTTGGTATATTCTCGTATATTCTTCTATATTCTAGTAATGTTATGGTATATTCTGGTATATTCTTCTATATTCTAGTAATATTATGGTATATTCTGGAATATTCTGGTATATTATGCTATATTCTAGTATATTCTGGTATATTCTCGTATATTCTTCTATATTCGAGTAATATTATGGTATATTCTGGTATATTCAAGTATATTCTGGTATATTCTCGTATATTCTTCTATATTCTAGTAATATTATCGTATATTCTCGTATATTCTTCTATATTCGAGTAATATTATGGTATATTCTGGTATATTCAAGTATTTTCTGGTATATTCTGCTATATTCTAGTATATTCTCGAATATTCTTCTATATTCTAGTAATATTATGGTATATTCTGGTATATTCTCCTATATTCTAGTAATATTATCGTATATTCTCGTATATTCTTCTATATTCGAGTAATATTATGGTATATTCTGGTATATTCAAGTATATTCAGGTATATTCAGGTATATTCTCGTATATTCTTCTATATTCTTGTAATATTATGGTATATTCTGGAATATTCTGGTATATTCTAGTATATTCTATTATATTCTGCTATATTCTAGTATATTGTGGTATATTCTCGTATATTCTTCTCTATTCGAGTAATATTATGGTATATTCTGGCATATTTTGGTATATTATGCTATATTCTAGTATATTCTGGTATATTCTCGTATATTCTTCTATATTCTAGTAATATTATGGTATATTCTGGTATATTCTATTATATTCATGTATATTCTGGTATATTCTGGAATATTTTTCTATATTCTAGTAATATTATGGTATATTCTGGTACATTCTTCTATATTCTAGTAATATTATGGTATATTCTGGTATATTCTTCTATATTCTAGTAATATTATGGTATATTCTGGTATATTCTAGTATATTCATGTATATTCTGGTATATTCTGGTATATTTTTCTATATTCTAGTAATATTATGGTATATTCTGGTATATTCTTCTATATTCTAGTAATATTATGGTATATTCTGGTATATTCTGCTATATTCTAGTATATTCATTTCTATTCTCGTATATTCTTCTATATTCTAGTAATAGTATGTCATATTCTGGCATATTCTGCTATATTCTAGTATATTCAGGTACATTCTCGTATATTCTTCTATATTCTAGTAATATTATGGTATATTCTGGCATATTCTGCTATATTCTCGTATATTCTATTATATTCTGCTATATTCTAGTATATTTTGGTATATTCTCGTATATTCTGCTATATTCGAGTAATATTATGGTATATTCTGGTATATTCTGGTATATTCTAGTATATTCAGGTATATTCTCGTATATTCTTCTATATTCTACTAATATTATGGTATATTCTGGCATATTCTGCTATATACTAGCATATTCAGGTATATTCGCGTATATTCTTCTATATTCTAGTAATGTTATGGTATATTCTGGCATATTCTGGTATATTATGCTATATTCTAGTATATTCTGGTATATTCTCGTATATTCTTCTATATTCTAGTAATATTATGGTATATTCTGGTATATTCTAGTATATTCTGGTATATTCTAGTATATTCAGGTATATTCTCGTATATTCTGGTATATTCTGCTATATTCTAGAATATTTTGGTATATTCTCGTATATTCTTCTATATTCGAGTAATATTATGGTATATTCTGGTATATTCAAGTATATTCTGGTATATTCTCGTATATTCTTCTATATTCTAGTAATATTATCGTATATTCTCGTATATTCTTCTATATTCGAGTAATATTATGGTATATTCTGGTATATTCAAGTATGTTCTGGTATATTCTGCTATATTCTAGTATATTCTCGAATATTCTTCTATATTCTAGTAATATTATGGTATATTCTGGTATATTCTCCTATATTCTAGTAATATTATCGTATATTCTCGTATATTCTTCTATATTCGAGTAATATTATGGTATATTCTGGTATATTCAAGTATATTCAGGTATATTCAGGTATATTCTCGTATATTCTTCTGTATTCTAGTAATATTATGGTATATTCTGGAATATTCTGGTATATTCTAGTATATTCAGGTATATTCTCGTATACTCTTCTATATTCTAGTAATATTATGGTATATTCTGGTATATTCTTCTATATTCTAGTAATATTATGGTATATTCTGGTATATTCTGCTATATTCTAGTATATTCATTTCTATTCTCGTATATTCTTCTATATTCTAGTAATAGTATGTCATATTCTGGCATATTCTGCTATATTCTAGTATATTCAGGTACATTCTCGTATATTCTTCTATATTCTAGTAATATTATGGTATATTCTGGCATATTCTGCTATATTCTCGTATATTCTATTATATTCTGCTATATTCTAGTATATTTTGGTATATTCTCGTATATTCTGCTATATTCTAGTAATATTATGGTATATTCTGGCATATTCTTCTATATTCTAGTAATATTATGGTATATTCTGGTATATTCTGCTATATTCTAGTATATTCAGGTATATTCTCGTATATTCTTCTATATTCTAGTAATATTATGGTATATTCTGGTATATTCTAGTATATTCATGTATATTCTGGTATATTCTGGTATATTTTTCTATATTCTAGTAATATTATGGTATATTCTGGTATATTCTCCTATATTCTAGTAATATTATCGTATATTCTCGTATATTCTTCTATATTCGAGTAATATTATGGTATATTCTGGTATATTCAAGTATATTCTGGTATATTCTCGTATATTCTTCTATATTCTAGTAATATTATGGTATATTCTGGCATATTCTTCTATATTCGAGTAATATTATGGTATATTCTGGTATATTCTAGTATATTCATGTATATTCTGGTATATTCTGGTATATTTTTCTATATTCTAGTAATATTATGGTATATTCTGGTATATTCTTCTATATTCTAGTAATATTATGGTATATTCCGGTATATTCTGAAATATTCTAGTATATTCATTTCTATTCTCGTATATTCTTCTATATTCTAGTAATAGTATGTCATATTCTGGCATATTCTGCTATATTCTAGTATATTCAGGTACATTCTCGTATATTCTTCTATATTCTAGTAATATTATTGTATATTCTGGCATATTCTGCTATATTCTCGTATATTCTATTATATTCTGCTATATTCTAGTATATTTTGGTATATTCTCGTATATTCTGCTATATTCGAGTAATATTATGGTATATTCTGGTATATTCTGGTATATTCTAGTATATTCAGGTATATTCTCGTATATTCTTCTATATTCTACTAATATTATGGTATATACTGGTATATTCTGCTATATACTAGCATATTCAGGTATATTCGCGTATATTCTATTATATTCTGCTATATTCTAGTATATTTTGGTATATTCTCGTATATTCTTCTATATTCTAGTAATATTATGGTATATTCTGGTATATTCTCGTATATTCAGGTATATTCTGCTATATTATAGTATATTTTGGTATATTCTCGTATATTCTTCTATATTCTAGTAATGTTATGGTATATTCTGGTATATTCTTCTATATTCTAGTAATATTATGGTATATTCTGGAATATTCTGGTATATTATGCTATATTCTAGTATATTCTGGTATATTCTCGTATATTCTTCTATATTCGAGTAATATTACGGTATATTCTGGTATATTCAAGTATATTCTGGTATATTCTCGTATATTCTTCTATATTCTAGTAATATTATCGTATATTCTCGTATATTCTTCTATATTCGAGTAATATTATGGTATATTCTGGTATATTCAAGTATTTTCTGGTATATTCTGCTATATTCTAGTATATTCTCGAATATTCTTCTATATTCTAGTAATATTATGGTATATTCTGGTATATTCTCCTATATTCTAGTAATATTATCGTATATTCTCGTATATTCTTCTATATTCGAGTAATATTATGGTATATTCTGGTATATTCAAGTATATTCAGGTATATTCAGGTATATTCTCGTATATTCTTCTATATTCTAGTAATATTATGGTATATTCTGGAATATTCTGGTATATTCTAGTATATTCTATTATATTCTGCTATATTCTAGTATATTGTGGTATATTCTCGTATATTCTTCTTTATTCGAGTAATATTATGGTATATTCTGGCATATTTTGGTATATTATGCTATATTCTAGTATATTCTGGTATATTCTCGTATATTCTTCTGCTGTATTCTAGTATATTCAGGTATATTCAGGTATATTCTGGTATATTGTTCTATATTCTAGTAAAATTATGGTATATTCTGGCATATTCTGCTATATTCTAGTATATTCAGGAATATTCTCGTATATTCTTCTATATTCTAGTAATATTATGGTATATTCTTTTGTAGCGGCCAGCTGCATATAATAAAGTTGACACGTGCAATGCAGATGCTGGAGAGGTTTTAGGACTCAGGCGACAATTGAAACTATTTTTGAGGAAACTGTCAGGTAGAGTCATTAAGACGCCCTCTAGGGTAGCAATTAGATTTTATTAGCGACAGCCTCAATAGCCCTCGCAAAGAGTCATAAAAAACCCCGAATTTCTAACGGCCCAAGCCAATGGTACGGGAACCCCGCGAAGACAAAGGGCCCGTTACCTGCGATGCACACAGCATGTTAAGGGTGTGCGGCCGATGGAAATTCCGTTACAGTGCGATTCACCAGAGTGGGGGTGCAAAGACACCCCCACCTATCAAAGACACAACTTTGTATAAAAGAGTAGACAGACTGCAGTCGACACTTCACTCTCGTCAAAACAGTCAGGCAGTAGGCCCTTAAAAATAAACAGATGGCACGTCCGTCAGGGATTCCTTTCATTACCATACCGAACACCAAACATCCTTCCTAAAGTGGTGACTCCGACGTTCGCAAGTGAATAAGTGAAATTTAATTTTTGTTTTTCCTTGTTTTCGTACGCGTGTGATATTAAGCAAAAGAATCATGGAAGGATGGCCAGATCAGCCGACGATCTGGTTCGGTCAAATAGAAGCCCAGTTTATGCTGAACAATATAACTGCGGATTCGACGCGATTTTAGTACGTGATATCGCAATTAGAGCCCAAGTATGCCGTAGACGTACAGGACATTTTAAAAAACCCGCCCGAGACAAACAAATATGAAACCTTGAAGACGGAATTGATCAAGCGATTAACAGCGTCGCAAAGTAAAAGAATTCGTCAACTCCTAGAGCAAGAGGAAATTGGAGACCGCACGCCGTCGCAATTCCTGCGACACATGAGGAATTTAGCCGGTACGACAGTCTCGGACGAATTCCTAAGGACACTGTGGGCCGGAAGACTACCGAATATGACGAGAGCAATCGTAACAGCTCAGTCGGACCTCTCGCTGACCAAATTAGCAGAGATCGCGGATCAAATACACGCGGAAGGTGCAGGACAGCCGCAGGTTGCAGCAGTTAGCACATCCGATCGAGTCACGGAACTGCTTATCCAGAGACTTGAGAGGATGGAGCTGAAAATAGAGGAGTTAACCTCTCGCTCTAGACCGCGCGGGACAAGTTCAGCATGGCACCGTCGACGATCGCGATCCAGTTCCAACAGCAATCGGAGAAGCGGATCAAGAAGCAGGAATCGATCTCCGAGAGACAAGAGCCACTGTTGGTACCATCAAACATTTGGTGCGCGATCGACTAAATGCCGAGAACCTTGCTCGTATGCCACCTCGGGAAACGAGGGAAACCGGCACTGAGCGCGGTGGGCAGTGACGGCATGAGGACTAGCCGCTTATTTGTGACCGATAAGGTCACAAAAGAAGAATTCCTGATAGATACCGGGTCGGATCTTTGCGTATTTCCTCGTACGCGAGTCAAAGGCCGATCCGAAAAATCTAAATATGAATTGTTCGCGGCAAACGGTTCGACCATAAGCACATACGGTACGCGAGTGTTCGACCTGGACCTTGGACTACGACGAGCTTTCCCATGGAGATTCGTAATTGCCGATGTGGAGAAACCAATAATTGGAGCGGATTTCCTCAGCCATTACGGATTGCTCGTGGACCTACGCAACAGGAGACTCGCAGACCAGACGACATCATTGCAGACGTACGGGAGGATCGCCGCAGATGACACCGCATCAGTGAAGTGCATCGCGGATAATTCGCCCTACCATGCGATGCTAACACGGTTTCCAGACATTACGAGACCTTTTCCGGCTACTGGTGAGAAAAAACACAATGTAGTACACCATATATCGACAACCCCCGGTACACCGTCTTTCTGTAAAACGCGCCGACTTACGACCGAAATGTACAAAATCGCGCGGACAGAGTTCGAGCAACTATTAAGCCAGGGTCACATACGCCCTTCTAAGAGTCAGTGGGCTTCAGCTCTCCACATGGTTCCCAAGAAGGATAGCGGCTGGCGACCCTGCGGTGATTATCGAGCTCTGAATGCGAGAACGATTCCGGATCGTTATCCAATTCCGCATATAGAAGATTTCGCAAGGTCATTGTCGGGTAAAACAGTATTTACAACAATAGATTTAGTGAGAGCGTATCATCACATTCCTATGTCCACAGATGATATACCCAAAACCGCTATTACAACACCATTCGGGTTATACGAATATACGGTAATGCCTTTTGGCTTGAGAAACGCTGCTCAAACGTTTCAAAGGTTCATAGACACTGTTTTAAGAGGTTTAGATTTTTGTTTTGCTTATCTTGACGATATATTAGTAGCATCAGAAAACGAGTCCGAACATAAAAACCACCTAGAGCAACTTTTCTCAAGACTCGAAGAGTACGGTATATCGATTAACCCGAGCAAATGTATTTTTGCCGCGAAAGAGGTGAAATTTTTGGGATATACGGTAAATAAAGATGGCACAAAACCACTGGCAGAAAAAGTAAAAGCAATAGTAGAATTTTCAAAACCAACAATAGTAAAACAACTTCGCAGATTCTTGGGCATGATTAACTTTTACAGAAGATTTATTCCGAACGCCGCAGACATTCAGTTACCGTTAAATAAATTATTGACCGGTAAGAAAGTAAAAAGTAACGCCCCGATCACTTGGTCAAATGACGCGGAAACTGCATTCCAAAAATTAAAAGATAGTTTAGTAAACGCCGCGATGTTGGCACATCCATCTAATGGCGCGGATATCGCAATTATGGTGGATGCGTCTGATTATGCACTAGGCGCGACTTTGCAGCAGCGGGAAGGAAATGCGTGGAGGCCACTAGCCTTTTACACAAAGACCCTATCGCCTGCTCAAAGGAAGTATAGTGCATACGACCGTGAACTGTTAGCTATTTATGCTGCCATAAAGAAATTCAAACATTTTGTAGAAGGCCGATTATTTACTGTATTCACCGATCACAAACCATTGATATACGCTCTCAAACAAAAGCCAGAGAAAAGCTCACCACGACAATTTCGATATTTAGATTACATTAGTCAATTTACTAACGACATACGACACATTAGTGGTAAGAATAATGAAGTAGCGGATGCTTTATCTCGTGTGGAAACGATTTCCGGATCTTTGAACTACAAAGAGTTAGCGAGATCACAAGAAACCGACGAAGAGTTAGACAAACTAGTCACGGCATCCGACACTTCATTAGTATTTAAAAAAGTAAGATGTATAGATAGAGATATCGAGTTAATTTGCGACGTATCAACGAATGTAGCTAGGCCGTATGTTACATTGCCGTTTCGTAAACGTGTATTTTACTCGATACATAATTTAGCTCATCCCGGAATTAAATCAACAACAAAACAAGTAAAGCACCGTTTTGTATGGCCGGGAATAGATCGCGATTGTCGTGAGTGGACGCGGAGTTGTTTAGAATGCCAACGGGCAAAAATAACGAGGCATGTATCAAGTCCCATAGGAAATTTTTCGCCGCCATCCGCTAGATTCGACCACATACATATCGATCTAGTGGGTCCGCTGCCAATTTCGGACAATTATAGATACTGTCTCACGTGTGTAGACAGGTTCACGCGCTGGCCCGAAGTTTTTCCACTGATAAACATCGAAGCAGAAACGGTAGCCAAGGCATTTTTCTCTGGATGGGTTTCCAGGTTCGGCACACCGATCCGTATAACCACAGATCAAGGTCGCCAATTTGAGTCCCAGTTGTTTAAGCAATTAAACAAACTACTTGGAGCGACTCATTTTCGTACAACTGCCTACCATCCAGAGGCAAATGGCATGGTAGAACGTCTGCATAGACAATTAAAAGCCGCAATAAAATGCCATAGCGATAAACGTTGGACCGATACGCTACCTACAATTTTATTAGGTATTAGAGCCGCGTTCCGACCGGATTTAAAGACGTCAGCGGCCGAGCTAGTTTATGGCGAAAATGTACGTTTACCGTCAGAATTTTTTGTTAGCGCTCCGGATAATAATCCGTTACAGTTAATTAAAGAGTTGCGAGAACATTTTCGCGATATAAGACCGGTAGCGGGATCGCGACACGGTAACAAAAAGATTTTTATGTTTAAAGATTTAAGTACGACTTCGCACGTTTTCATTCGCACGGATTCGGTAAAAACACCATTGCAGAACCCATACGAGGGACCTTACGAAGTTATTTCACGAACCGACAAAACATTTACAGTTCGATGCAAGGGTAAAGACACGGTCGTGTCAGTGGACCGTCTTAAGCCAGCGTACATACTGAACGACGATTGCAATTTCGAAAATAACAATAGAATAACGACTCGCACCGAACCTCAACAATCGACTCCAGCAATCATTCCAGGAAATGCACGGACTCCGGTACGGACGCGTTCCGGTAGACGTGTAAAGTTCCCAGAACGTTTGCAAGTTGGTTGAGCCGTGTAACGATTTAGTTAAGATACATAGTTTATATTCAATCCCAGTTTTAGCATTAAGTAGTTAATAAATAGTATTAAGTTAGTATAGCGTTACACTGGTAAGGGGGTGATGTAGCGGCCAGCTGCATATAATAAAGTTGACACGTGCAATGCAGATGCTGGAGAGGTTTTAGGACTCAGGCGACAATTGAAACTATTTTTGAGGAAACTGTCAGGTAGAGTCATTAAGACGCCCTCTAGGGTAGCAATTAGATTTTATTAGCGACAGCCTCAATAGCCCTCGCAAAGAGTCATAAAAAACCCCGAATTTCTAACGGCCCAAGCCAATGGTACGGGAACCCCGCGAAGACAAAGGGCCCGTTACCTGCGATGCACACAGCATGTTAAGGGTGTGCGGCCGATGGAAATTCCGTTACAGTGCGATTCACCAGAGTGGGGGTGCAAAGACACCCCCACCTATCACAGACACAACTTTGTATAAAAGAGTAGACAGACTGCAGTCGACACTTCACTCTCGTCAAAACAGTCAGGCAGTAGGCCCTTAAAAATAAACAGATTGCACGTCCGTCAGGGATTCCTTTCATTACCATACCGAACACCAAACATCCTTCCTAAACTTTCATATTCTGCTATATTCTCGTATATTCTATTATATTCTGCTATATTCTAGTATATTCTGGTATATTCTCGTATATTCAGGAATATTCTCGTATATTCTTCTATATTCGAGTAATATTATGCTATATTCTGGTATATTCTGGTATATTCTGGTATATTCTAGTATATTCAGGTATATTCTCGTATATTCTTCTATATTCTAGTAATATTGTGGCATATTCTGGTATATTCTGGTATATTTTGCTATATTCTAGTATATTCTGCTATATTCTAGTATATTCTGGTATATTCTCGTATATTCTTCTATATTCTAGTAATATTATGGTATATTCTGGTATATTCTTCTATATTCTAGTAATATTATGGCATATTCTGGTATATTCTTCTATATTCTAGTAATATTATGGTATATTCTGGTATATTCTTCTATATTCTAGTAATATTATGGTATATTCTGGTATATTCTTCTATATTCTAATAATATTATGGTATATTCTGGTATATTCTTCTATATTCTAGTAATATTATGGTATATTCTCGTATATTCTTCCATATTCGAGTAATATTATGGTATATTCTGGTATATTCAAGTATATTCTGGTATATTTTGCTATATTCTAGTATATTCTCGAATATTCTTCTATATTCTACTAATATTATGGTGTATTCTCCTATATTCTAGTAATATTATCGTATATTCTCGTATATTCTTCTATATTCGAGTAATGTTATGGTATATTCTGGTATATTCAAGTATATTCTGGTATATTCTGATATATTCTAGTATATTCAGGTATATTCAGGTATATTCTGGTATATTCTTCTATATTCTAGTAATATTATGGTATATTCTCGTATATTCTTCTTTATTCGTGTAATATTATGGTATATTATGGTATATTCTGGTATATTCTGGTATATTCTGGTATATTCTAGTATATTCAGGTGTATTCTCGTATATTCTTCTATATTCTAGTAATATTATGGTATATTCTGGTATATTCTTCTATATTCTAGTAATATTATGGTATATTCTCGTATATTCTTCTATATTCGAGTAATATTATGGTATATTCTGGTATATTCTTCTATATTCTAGTAATATTCTGGTATATTCTTCTATATTCTAGTAATATTATGGTATATTCTGGTATATTCTTCTATATTCTAGTAATATTATGGTATATTCTCGTATATTCTTCTATATTCGAGTAATATTATGGTATATTATGGTATATTCTGGTATAATCTGGTATATTCTGGTATATTCTAGTATATTCAGGTATATTCTCGTATATTCTTCTATATTCTAGTAATATTATGGTATATTCTGGTATATTCTAGTACATTCTGCTATATTCTAGTATATTCAGGTATATTCTCGTATATTCTTCTATATTCTAGTAATATATGGTATATTCTGGTATATTCAAGTATATTCTGGTATATTCTGCTATATTCTAGTATATTCTCGAATGTTCTTCTATATTCTAGTAATATTATGGTCTATATTCTGGTATATTCTCCTATATTCTAGTAATATTATCGTATATTCTCGTATATTCTTCTATATTCTAGTAATATTATGGTATATTCTGGTATATTCAAGTATATTCTGGTATATTCAAGTATATTCTGGTATATTCTAGTATATTCAGGTATATTCTCGTATATTCTTCTATATTCTAGTAATGTTATGGTATATTCTGGTATATTTTGGCATATTCTGCTATATTCTAGTATATTCAGGTATATTCTCGTATATTCTCCTATTTTCTAGTAATATTATGGTATATTTTGGCATATTCTGCTATATTCTAGTATATTCAGGTATATTCTCGTATATTCTTCTATATTCTAGTAATATTATCGTATATTCTGGTATATTCTTCTATATTCTAGTAATATTATGGTATATTCTGGTAAATTCTTCTATATTCTAGTAATATTATGGTATATTCTGGTGTATTCTTCTATATTCTAATAATATTATGGTATATTCTGGTATATTCTTCTATATTCTAGTAATATTATGGTATATTCTGGTATATTCTTCTATATTCTAATAATATTATGGTATATTCTGGTATATTCTTCTATATTCTAGTAATATTATGGTATATTCTCGTATATTCTTCCATATTCGAGTAATATTATGGTATATTCTGGTATATTCAAGTATATTCTGGTATATTTTGCTATATTCTAGTATATTCTCGAATATTCTTCTATATTCTACTAATATTATGGTGTATTCTCCTATATTCTAGTAATATTATCGTATATTCTCGTATATTCTTCTATATTCGAGTAATGTTATGGTATATTCTGGTATATTCAAGTATATTCTGGTATATTCTGCTATATTCTAGTATATTCAGGTATATTCAGGTATATTCTGGTATATTCTTCTATATTCTAGTAATATTATGGTATATTCTCGTATATTCTTCTTTATTCGTGTAATATTATGGTATATTATGGTATATTCTGGTATATTCTGGTATATTCTGGTATATTCTAGTATATTCAGGTGTATTCTCGTATATTCTTCTATATTCTAGTAATATTATGGTATATTCTGGTATATTCTTCTATATTCTAGTAATATTATGGTATATTCTCGTATATTCTTCTATATTCGAGTAATATTATGGTATATTCTGGTATATTCTTCTATATTCTAGTAATATTCTGGTATATTCTTCTATATTCTAGTAATATTATGGTATATTCTGGTATATTCTTCTATATTCTAGTAATATTATGGTATATTCTCGTATATTCTTCTATATTCGAGTAATATTATGGTATATTATGGTATATTCTGGTATAATCTGGTATATTCTGGTATATTCTAGTATATTCAGGTATATTCTCGTATATTCTTCTATATTCTAGTAATATTATGGTATATTCTGGTATATTCTAGTACATTCTGCTATATTCTAGTATATTCAGGTATATTCTCGTATATTCTTCTATATTCTAGTAATATATGGTATATTCTGGTATATTCCAGTATATTCTGGTATATTCTGCTATATTCTAGTATATTCTCGAATTTTCTTCTATATTCTAGTAATATTATGGTCTATATTCTGGTATATTCTCCTATATTCTAGTAATATTATCGTATATTCTCGTATATTCTTCTATATTCTAGTAATATTATGGTATATTCTGGTATATTTTGGCATATTCTGCTATATTCTAGTATATTCAGGTATATTCTCGTATATTCTCCTATTTTCTAGTAATATTATGGTATATTTTGGCATATTCTGCTATATTCTAGTATATTCAGGTATATTCTCGTATATTCTTCTATATTCTAGTAATATTATCGTATATTCTGGTATATTCTTCTATATTCTAGTAATATTATGGTATATTCTGGTAAATTCTTCTATATTCTAGTAATATTATGGTATATTCTGGTGTATTCTTCTATATTCTAATAATATTATGGTATATTCTGGTATATTCTTCTATATTCTAGTAATATTATGGTATATTCTCGTATATTCTTCCATATTCGAGTAATATTATGGTATATTCTGGTATATTCAAGTATATTCTGGTATATTCTGCTATATTCTAGTATATTCTCGAATATTCTTCTATATTCTACTAATATTATGGTGTATTCTCCTATATTCTAGTAATATTATCGTATATTCTCGTATATTCTTCTATATTCGAGTAATATTATGGTATATTCTGGTATATTCAAGTATATTCTGGTATATTCTGCTATATTCTAGTATGTTCTGGTATATTCAGGTATATTCTGGTATATTCTTTGTGACGTTGCACAAACCCCGCCGCCCTCAAGGGTCCCGAACAACCGAACGAAGGGACCGGACTGCCGTAAAACACGTTGTCGCGAATAAAACCACGGCTCGATAGGTTAAGAAGCGCTCCCCGAGGAACTCCCGAATCGAAAGGAAACGCGTACTTTCACCCTTTCGCGCACGCCGAGCCCGGCAAGTTTCAGGTACGTGAACGGCACCCCGGCCTCCGGCCGACCGGAAGAAAGAGAGCAGCGCTTCGCGGGACCACCTACGCCAAACCATGGCCATTACGCAAATCCGGTGCACCGGTGCTAACGAGGAATGGGCGACGCCACACACGGGCCAGACAACCCGGAGGTGACGAAGCGGGACGAAGGCCCCTGTCCACCACCCGACAACCTATTTCGCGGTCCTGCCGTCGCCTCGCCTCAGCCAATTACAAGGGGCCTCGGCGAGGGTGGTGTAGGCGCCCCCCCCCCCTCTCCAGGCCGGGGTAGGTCACCGATCTGCCCCGCGTGTCGATTTCGGAATGAATTTCGCGTAAGGTCTGGGGCCCAAGGACCCGGCGTAGGCACGATCCTGCGAGTTCCGAATTTCGCGCCAGACGCGCGCCCTATTAGAAGAAAAGCCGGACTACGGCCAGGAGTGGGGATGCGAGGACTCTGCCGTAACGCGAACGGATTAGGCCGAATTACTGTCGCGGTGACTTCCGAGCTGTACCGTATCGAACACCAAAATCTCTCGAATTGCCCGGACCGCGGTGTTAGCTAAAGTTACCGAACTCCGTCCGCCTACCGTACCCGCGACGTGCGTGCTGTGATCATCCCGAACTACCGCGAGACCGCCACACGGTTACCGTTGCAAGGCAGGAGCCGAATTCCCGCCGGACCATCCCGAGCGAGACGGGCAATACCGCGACAGACGGCGGAGAAAAATTACCGGCAGGAACGGTGAGTCCCTTAAGTGACCCCTTTTCGTGTATTTTTTCGCGAGTTGGTTCGCCAGGCTAAGTCGGGGAACAGACGAGGCCGGCCGACGACGATTCCGTGCCCTCGCGGCAACGCGAGCTCGCGGATCGCCCGTCGGACGCGTAATATCGCGTCTCGTTCCCCGAGTTTTCGTGCGCCGAGGTGCTTCTCGCCTCGGACATGCCGCTAGTACCGAATTCACCGGTACCTTGAGTCTCGGCTGCGAGTTCCCGGAAAAATATCGCGCGGAAGTCTTCCTCGGAGGAGCTGCCGCCGTTATCGTTTGCAACCACCTGTTTGTTACGTTACATTTCGCGTTATTCCTATCGAGCCGTCGCGTAGTCTATCGCGAAGTTTTCGCCGAGCGTTCGCCGTCCGTCGGAACCGAAACCGCGCCGCGACAGTCATACCGTGATCGCGCCGACCACCTGCGTGCCGCGAAGCCCTCGCTTCGGCGAGGGGCTATTCTCGTGCCGATCTACCGCACCCCCGCGGCGTATTTTACCGATCGACAACAGCGCGTTGCGAACCCTTCAACTTACCGCAGACTTTGTACGAAGAGCGCGGGCTCTCGGGTGCGGCCACGTGGCCGCGACTTTGTAAAACCACCGACGCCAATAAAATTGTAGAGCCCATTCTGAATACCGATATTTTCACCTGCGCGATCCGCCCTGCCGTGAGGGCTGTCCTCGTTCCCTTCCGTGCCCGAACCCCCGACCCTTCTCGCGCCTCCCGACCTTCTCGCGGTTCCCGAAGGTTCACCTCCCGCCCTCAGCTTCGGCTAAGGGCGGACTTCGTTCTCGTTTCGCGTGGCACCCTTCCGGTGCCTGGCGCCCGAGCAGTAGGCTCTTCCCGATGTCCGAGAACCTTCGAGAATCGGTTAGTACCGGGAGGACCGCGTATTCACGGCCGTACGCGGCCCGGCCTCTGAGCCCATAAATTCCCGGAGTGGACCCCGCCCCCGCCTTCCTACGCGGCGAGTGGAGGTCCACGTTACAAATTGGCGCCCGAACAGGGACCCCTCTCTCGAAAGGACTTCTTTCCTTGTAATTAATAACGAAGAGAGACACGGAGGTAGCGAAGGACTCGCGTAGATAAAGTCACGGTCCGCGGTTTCGGGAAAGTCGGTGCGACGCGTATTACGAGGAAACAGATGGTTGCAAAATCACCGGCGAATTTGGAAGGACACGCTCGACCGCGTTTCGTGCGTCTGGCGAATTTCCCGGGCGAATTTCTCGAGGAAAAACCCCGGAACCGAACCAACTCGCTATTTTGCGCATGCTATTCAATTGTATTTTAGTTTGATATTATATTTCGTATTATTGGAATTACCGATCCGGGAAGTGTACGTCTTGGAGGTGGGGTGAACGTGTTCCGTATCTAACGTCGTCACCCGGTCCCTTGTCCGTGTAATCCTTAGTCTAGTTTGTTATTTTTTTTTTGTGTTTGTTTGTCGCGCGATCATTGATTTCGCGCCTGTTCCGCTTCGTCGCGCTATAAACCCCGCGACCTTCGCGTAAGTAAATAATAAACTTCGGTAAGAGAGAGACGATTGGAGTGCGGGGCGAGGGGAGAAATCCTAATATCGAGAACAATAGTTGTTTGTCGGGTAACGCGAGAAACACTCAAGGCCAACCGTTAACGTTACGTATCGTTCGGACCAGTAACCGAAGATTCTCGAGACGGTACGTTGAGCCAACTATAAAAACAGCCGGCCCGCTCGCGTAAACATCCCGGTTCGTCGAGAGGCCTTGCCGGCGCGTGTTTACCGTCCTTCGATAGAGGACGAAGCGATCCGTACCGTACGTCGGAATGGACTCCGAGAAATCCTCGAAGCTACACTGGGTCTGGCGGGGAGAGGGGGACGACCGGTCTATTTACGAGGAGTGTGCGGGGGACACCGGGGAACGAACCCCTCGGCCGTACCGTGAGGGCGATCCGGGGGGGGACTCCTTCGGAAAACCCGACACTCCCGAGGAAAACCGTAAGTCGGGGAGAAATTTACTAGGAGACGGGCGGTTTAAGACAGAACTGACCCTACCCGTACCCCAACCGCGTCGCGTCCCCGACCCGAACAAAAAGCCTCCGATGCAAACGGCCAAGGACGAGTCGAGTCAGGCCTCGCTGCGGGGAGTCCGGCGGCCGGCCGCGTACGAGGTCCTGCGCGAGTGGCGCATCCGCTTTTCCGGTGCCCCAGGGGAGGACCCTGAAACGTTTCTCTCCCGGTTAGAGGGCATGCGGAAATGCGCTAATTTAGATGATACCGACCTCCTACGCTGTCTGCCGATCTGCCTCTCCGGCGTGGCCGCCCTCTGGTACGACACTTGCGACGATTTCGCGACTTGGCGCGAATTCGTGTGCGCGTGGCGAGAAAATTTCGGGGATCCCGACTATGAGGAACGCCTCGAAAGGGATCTTAAATTACGGAGACAGGGCCCCGACGAACCCGTACGCGACTATCTCACGTACATGAAAACGATGTTGAATCGTCTCGCGACCCCGTGGCCGGAGGAAAAATGCATGGAGTATATTTTCTGGGGCGCAAGGGCGGAATTACGTGCCGTGGTCCCCTTGGGATTGGTATCGTGCCTTAAGGAACTCGAAAACGGGTTGCGAAAAGCCGAAAATAAAATATCCCCCGCGAACGCGGAAGCCTACCGTTATCCTGGGCTATCAAATAAAGAATTCGCGTACGATCCGCGGCGTTACAGTAAGAGGGCAGGGGGGTATGGAAGAGAACCCGACTTAGCCGCGGCCCGATACGAGCGCGTGAATATGTTGCGAAGAGAGGAAGAGGGGGAATACGCGGAGCCGCGCTACGACGCTGGTCCCTCCCGTCCCCGCGATCACCGACCCACCGTACCGAACGCTCCGCTAGGGCGAAGAACCGTACCGACGGCCAGCTGTTCTCGCGGAGAAACGAATCCCGACGGCCGAGCCCGACCGCGGACGAACCAGCCGCGCGTCGGGACCGATCGAACGGGCACGACCGCGTCCGAAGACCGCCGAGCCGACGCGCCGACGGGAAAACACCCGACGGCCGACGACACGTGCTGGAATTGTCGGAAAATCGGGCATAGATCGCGAAATTGTACCGCGGCCCCTCGGGTGCACTGCTATCGCTGTGGCGAACCGAACGTACGGACGCCCCAGTGCACTCGATGCAATCCGGGGGCGGGAAACCAGCAGAGGAGCCGCTCGGAGGAACCGAAGCGGCTCCCGACTCGTTAACTAACACCCGAATTACCGAACAACATAACGAGAACAATTTTGCGTCGCGTCCCGCGTTATTGGTCCTCGACGCGCATATCGGAACTCACGTATTTCGCGCCTTGATAGATTCCGGATCCTCGATATCGTTTATCAGTCGCGAAGTAATCGATGTTCTCGGCGATTCCGTGCAAGTTTTCGCGGCCCCGCGCCCCTGCTTATTCCTGCTGGCCACGGGATCGGTCGACCGAGCCACTGAGCAAGCAAGCGTTACGTTAAAGATTCGCGACGAAACACGTCACATTATCGCATACGTTCTCGACAATCTCGTGAACCCGTTACTATTAGGGATCGACGTAATCGCGGAATTTGGTATCGTTGTGGAGTACCACAGAGCGGTGTGGTATTTTGCGTCGCGATCTCAGGTCGAATTTCCATTCGATTCCTTATCGCGCTCCCCACTCTGCTGCGGCCTCCGTATCTTAACGGACAACGAACAGGAGCGGCTCCGTAAATTCTTGGAAACTGCACTCACTGACTTTGCCGCTTCGCCGGGCATTACCAACTTGACCAAGCATCGGATTGATGTCGGAGAAAACCGACCAATAAAGCAGCGATATTATCCGGTCTCGCCGAAGGTACAAGAGGCGATATATCGCGAAGTCGACGCCTTACTCGCGGACGATATTATCGAGCCTTCCATCAGCGAGTGGTCAAGCCCTATCGTAATGGTCAAGAAACCGAACGGTAAATACCGGTTCTGTTTAGATTTTCGGAAAGTTAACGAGGTTTCCAAGAAGGACGCGTACCCGCTCCCGATTATGTCAAGCATTCTCGATAAATTACGAGCTGCCCGATACATTTCCACTCTCGATTTGAGTCAGGCATACTTCCAGATCCCGCTCGAAGACGCGAGTAAACCAATTACCGCCTTTACCGTTCCGGGTAAAGGGTTATTCCAATTTAAAAGGATGCCGTACGGGCTCACGGGAGCTCCCGCGACGTTTCAACGATTATTAGATCGACTTATCGGCCCGGAAATGGAGCCGAATGCATTCGCGTACTTGGACGATATTATTATCGCGACCACGACCTTCGAAGATCATCTCGCGTGGCTCGCGAAGATTTTCGAAAGAATTAAATCCGCGGGACTGCTCGTTAACCCAGAAAAATGCGAATTTTGTCGGGAGGAGGTGCGTTATCTCGGATTCGTGGTGAGTAGGGAAGGGTTGAAAGTCGATGTCGAAAAAGTCGCGCCGGTCCTGTCCTTTCCCGCCCCGCGGAATATAAGACAACTGCGGCGATTTCTCGGTATGGCTTCGTGGTATCGAAGATTCATCCCGGACTTCGCTACAGTCGCGGAGCCGCTAAACATCCTGCTTCGGAAAGGACAGGCGTGGAGATGGGAAGACGGCCAACAATCCGCCTTCGAAAAAGTTCGCGAATTAATCGCGACTGCCCCGACCCTGGCTTGCCCACATTTCGATATTCCGTTCGTCCTCCAGACCGATGCGAGCACCGTAGGGCTGGGGGCCGTCCTGGCCCAGGAAATCGAGGGGGTGGAAAGGGTTATCGCGTTCGCGAGCAGAGCCTTAACCGAGGCCGAGCGAAAATACTCCGCTACCGAATTGGAATGCCTCGCGATCGTCTGGGCCGTACAGAAGTTCCGCCCATACTTAGAAGGTTACCGCTTCACGGTAATTACTGACCACCATAGTCTACGTTGGTTGCGGACCCTGAAGAACCCTTCCGGAAGACTGGCGCGCTGGGCATTGCAATTGTTGGAGTACGATTTCGCGATCGCGTATCGACAGGGCGCACTAAACCACGTGCCGGATGCACTCTCGCGAATGTACGAGGTCGCGGCTGAGGGGGAGAGGGAATTACCGATGGTCGCCGCGACTAAAATGGGGTGGTACGAGGAGAAATTTCGCGCGGTAGAGGGCGACCCGAAGGGGCACCCCGGGTGGGCGATCCGAGAGGGACAGCTGTATTACCGAAGAAACGATCCCTTGATTACCGAAATGCTCGGGAGCGATCTCGACGAGTGGAAGCTCGTAATACCCGAGGACCGCGTTACCGAAATTTTGCGAGAGGCTCATGACGAGGAGCAAGCGGGCCACTTGGGAGTCGAGAAAACTTGCCACCGAATCGCGACCCGTTATTTTTGGCAGGGCATGTTCCGTACCGTGGTGGAGTACGTGCGACGTTGTCCCACATGCCAGTTGACGAAGGTGGAACAAAAACTCCCCTCCGGGCTGATGGGGCGACGTCGTGTCGGGGCCCCGTGGGTGGTAATTGCCGCCGATATTCTGGGCCCGCTTCCTCCAAGTAAAGCCGGACACCAATACCTCCTGGTAGTGCAGGATTTATTTACCAAATGGATCGAATGTTGTCCCCTCCGGCGCGCAACCGGGGTAAAAATTTCCGAGGCCCTCGAGAACCACGTATTTTCGCGGTGGGGTACCCCCGAGGTGATCCACACCGATAACGGGACCGAGTTCGTGAATAAAGCGATACACGAATTGGCGAAAACCTACGGGATTACCATTTCGACCACGCCCCCATACCACCCGCAGGCGAATCCCGTAGAACGAGTCAATCGGGTATTAAAAACGATGATAGTATCGTATATCGGCCGCGATCATCGCGATTGGGACGTGAATCTCCCGAGCTTCCGCTTCGCGTACAATACCGCGTACCACACAGCACTCCAATCCTCACCCGCGTTTTTGAATTTTGGGCGGGAACCAAGACCGAAAATATGCCGACGAGGGGACGGAGAACCGACGGCCGATACGGAACTCGCCAATACCGGAGATTGGAAAAATCGCGTCTCGCGACTATCTACCCTACGTCACTGGGTGGGGGAAAATCTCGATAGGGCATACGAATCCCAGGCGAAATATTATAACCTTCGCCGGAGAGAAATACAATTCGCGGTCGGCGACTTGGTTTTGCGACGCCAACGCGTCCTATCATCCGCCGCCCAGAATATCGCCGCGAAACTGTGCCCCAAGTATGGCGGGCCCTTCCGCGTTCGCGAAAAACTCTCGTCGGTGGTCTATCGACTGACCACATTAGACGGGAAAGAGGTCGGAAAAGCCCACGTAGCCGACCTCAAGACGTACACACCACCGAGTAACGGACTCGCATGAACAGGGATCCTAAAAGTAACCCCAACCCACAGATGGCACAGAATATCGAGGAAGCGCTGGACAAGAAGAGGCGCCTGGAGAGGCAGATGGAAGCCATGTCGACCCATATTTTCCTGGTGGCAAAACACCAAAAGATGGTCACCCAGGAAATCCGGGAGCTGGACGAGATGATTCTCGCCCAGCCGGGGGTCACCCCTGAATTACCGACCACTACCGACCGGCCCGAGGTACCCGTAGGAGACCTCCTGGGGCCTATCGAGGGAATGACCCCCCCTCTACCGCTGCCGCTACGGCCCGCGCCGCAGCCACTACCGCAGCCGGTCCCGCGGGGGGAACAGGACTCCCGCGTCCCGGAGAAGAAGGCCACCACCCCTCTACCGCTGCCGCTACGGCCCGCGCCGCAGCCACTACCGCAGCCGGTCCCGCGGGGGGACCCGAAATCCCGCGTCCCGGAGAAGCCGGCCACCACCCCTACCGCAGCCAAGGTGCCCTGCGCCGCGGTCTCGCCAGCTAGTCGTCGCCCGAAGAACGCGCGCCACGATAAGTGGGAAAAGTATTGGCGCCAGGCCCAGGACGGGAAGCAAAACCCTCCGGTAAGACCCAACGAGTGTTGGAACTGCGGCCAAGCCGGGCACCGGAGGGACCGGTGCCCTAAACCCCCGGCGCCGCACTGTTACCGTTGCGGCCGGCAGGGGTGCTCCGTGCGCACCTGCCCAAAATGCGGCCCATCATGGGAAAAGGAGATCCGTCCCGTCACCCACTAGGGAAGGGCTGAAGGCCCCCCCCCCCACAACGATCTCGAGGCTGCCGTGACTAAGGGCACGGCACTACCGTACCGCGCCGAGGGGGAATCCCGGATAAAGGATCCCTTTATATTTTCTAATTATTCGTGTGATATTGGTTGTTTTTTTTTTCCTTCTCGTTTTTTTTTTTTCTATCGTACCGTTGTACCGCCCAAACTATTATCGCGGTAGCCCCACCTAAGGTGTTTCGGGCCCCCACCCAGTAGGGCAAACATTATCGAAAAACAAAAAAAAAAAAGAAAATAAAATTATTTACCGTGTGATTTGTTGCGTCAAAATTAATTATACCACCTAGTCCCGTTGTTCTCCTTCCAGGATCTGGTTATTCGTTTGTCGAGTCCGAGTGTTCGTCCGCCGGTGAAGGCTCCGCGAATGTAAAGGGAGACTTCCGAAGGGAACCGCGCCAGAACCAATCGAGCGAGGGGACACGAGGGGGAAATACCATAGCAGTCCGGTCCGGTTTAAGGGGGGGGGAGTTGTGACGTTGCACAAACCCCGCCGCCCTCAAGGGTCCCGAACAACCGAACGAAGGGACCGGACTGCCGTAAAACACGTTGTCGCGAATAAAACCACGGCTCGATAGGTTAAGAAGCGCTCCCCGAGGAACTCCCGAATCGAAAGGAAACGCGTACTTTCACCCTTTCGCGCACGCCGAGCCCGGCAAGTTTCAGGTACGTGAACGGCACCCCGGCCTCCGGCCGACCGGAAGAAAGAGAGCAGCGCTTCGCGGGACCACCTACGCCAAACCATGGCCATTACGCAAATCCGGTGCACCGGTGCTAACGAGGAATGGGCGACGCCACACACGGGCCAGACAACCCGGAGGTGACGAAGCGGGACGAAGGCCCCTGTCCACCACCCGACAACCTATTTCGCGGTCCTGCCGTCGCCTCGCCTCAGCCAATTACAAGGGGCCTCGGCGAGGGTGGTGTAGGCGCCCCCCCCCTCTCCAGGCCGGGGTAGGTCACCGATCTGCCCCGCGTGTCGATTTCGGAATGAATTTCGCGTAAGGTCTGGGGCCCAAGGACCCGGCGTAGGCACGATCCTGCGAGTTCCGAATTTCGCGCCAGACGCGCGCCCTATTAGAAGAAAAGCCGGACTACGGCCAGGAGTGGGGATGCGAGGACTCTGCCGTAACGCGAACGGATTAGGCCGAATTACTGTCGCGGTGACTTCCGAGCTGTACCGTATCGAACACCAAAATCTCTCGAATTGCCCGGACCGCGGTGTTAGCTAAAGTTACCGAACTCCGTCCGCCTACCGTACCCGCGACGTGCGTGCTGTGATCATCCCGAACTACCGCGAGACCGCCACACGGTTACCGTTGCAAGGCAGGAGCCGAATTCCCGCCGGACCATCCCGAGCGAGACGGGCAATACCGCGACAGACGGCGGAGAAAAATTACCGGCAGGAACGGTGAGTCCCTTAAGTGACCCCTTTTCGTGTATTTTTTCGCGAGTTGGTTCGCCAGGCTAAGTCGGGGAACAGACGAGGCCGGCCGACGACGATTCCGTGCCCTCGCGGCAACGCGAGCTCGCGGATCGCCCGTCGGACGCGTAATATCGCGTCTCGTTCCCCGAGTTTTCGTGCGCCGAGGTGCTTCTCGCCTCGGACATGCCGCTAGTACCGAATTCACCGGTACCTTGAGTCTCGGCTGCGAGTTCCCGGAAAAATATCGCGCGGAAGTCTTCCTCGGAGGAGCTGCCGCCGTTATCGTTTGCAACCACCTGTTTGTTACGTTACATTTCGCGTTATTCCTATCGAGCCGTCGCGTAGTCTATCGCGAAGTTTTCGCCGAGCGTTCGCCGTCCGTCGGAACCGAAACCGCGCCGCGACAGTCATACCGTGATCGCGCCGACCACCTGCGTGCCGCGAAGCCCTCGCTTCGGCGAGGGGCTATTCTCGTGCCGATCTACCGCACCCCCGCGGCGTATTTTACCGATCGACAACAGCGCGTTGCGAACCCTTCAACTTACCGCAGACTTTGTACGAAGAGCGCGGGCTCTCGGGTGCGGCCACGTGGCCGCGACTTTGTAAAACCACCGACGCCAATAAAATTGTAGAGCCCATTCTGAATACCGATATTTTCACCTGCGCGATCCGCCCTGCCGTGAGGGATGTCCTCGTTCCCTTCCGTGCCCGAACCCCCGACCCTTCTCGCGCCTCCCGACCTTCTCGCGGTTCCCGAAGGTTCACCTCCCGCCCTCAGCTTCGGCTAAGGGCGGACTTCGTTCTCGTTTCGCGTGGCACCCTTCCGGTGCCTGGCGCCCGAGCAGTAGGCTCTTCCCGATGTCCGAGAACCTTCGAGAATCGGTTAGTACCGGGAGGACCGCGTATTCACGGCCGTACGCGGCCCGGCCTCTGAGCCCATAAATTCCCGGAGTGGACCCCGCCCCCGCCTTCCTACGCGGCGAGTGGAGGTCCACGTTACATCTTCTATATTCTAGTAATATTATGGTATATTCTCCTATATTCTTCTATATTCGTGTAATATTATGGTATATTATGCTATATTCTGGTATATTCTGGTATATTTTGGTATATTCTAGTATATTCAGGTGTATTCTCGTATATTCTTCTATATTCTAGTAATATTATGGTATATTCTGGTATATTCTTCTATATTCTAGTAATATTATGGTATATTCTCGTATATTCTTCTATATTCGAGTAATATTATGGTATATTATGGTATATTCTGGTATAATCTGGTATATTCTGGTATATTCTAGTATATTCAGGTATATTCTCGTATATTCTGGTATATTCTGGTATATTCTGTTATATTCTAGTATATTCTGCTATATTCTAGTATATTCTGGTATATTCTCGTATATTCTTCTATATTCTAGTAATATTATGGTATATTCTCGTATATTCTTCCATATTCGAGTAATATTATAGTATATTCTGGTATATTCAAGTATATTCTGGTATATTCTGCTATATTCTAGTAATATTATGGTATATTCTGGTATATTCTTCTATATTCTAGTAATATTATGGTATATTCTGGTATATTCTTCTATATTCTAGTAATATTATGGTATATTCTCGTATATTCTTCCATATTCGAGTAATATTATGGTATATTCTGGTATATTCAAATATATTCTGGTATATTTTGCTATATTCTAGTATATTCTCGAATATTCTTCTATATTCTACTAATATTATGGTGTATTCTCCTATATTCTAGTAATATTATCGTATATTCTCGTATATTCTTCTATATTCGAGTAATGTTATGGTATATTCTGGTATATTCAAGTATATTCTGGTATATTCTGCTATATTCTAGTATATTCAGGTATATTCAGGTATATTCTGGTATATTCTTCTATATTCTAGTAATATTATGGTATATTCTCGTATATTCTTCTTTATTCGTGTAATATTATGGTATATTATGGTATATTCTGGTATATTCTGGTATATTCTGGTATATTCTAGTATATTCAGGTGTATTCTCGTATATTCTTCTATATTCTAGTAATATTATGGTATATTCTGGTATATTCTTCTATATTCTAGTAATATTATGGTATATTCTCGTATATTCTTCTATATTCGAGTAATATTATGGTATATTCTGGTATATTCTTCTATATTCTAGTAATATTCTGGTATATTCTTCTATATTCTAGTAATATTATGGTATATTCTGGTATATTCTTCTATATTCTAGTAATATTATGGTATATTCTCGTATATTCTTCTATATTCGAGTAATATTATGGTATATTATGGTATATTCTGGTATAATCTGGTATATTCTGGTATATTCTAGTATATTCAGGTATATTCTCGTATATTCTTCTATATTCTAGTAATATTATGGTATATTCTGGTATATTCTAGTACATTCTGCTATATTCTAGTATATTCAGGTATATTCTCGTATATTCTTCTATATTCTAGTAATATATGGTATATTCTGGTATATTCAAGTATATTCTGGTATATTCTGCTATATTCTAGTATATTCTCGAATTTTCTTCTATATTCTAGTAATATTATGGTCTATATTCTGGTATATTCTCCTATATTCTAGTAATATTATCGTATATTCTCGTATATTCTTCTATATTCTAGTAATATTATGGTATATTCTGGTATATTCAAGTATATTCTGGTATATTCAAGTATATTCTGGTATATTCTAGTATATTCAGGTATATTCTCGTATATTCTTCTATATTCTAGTAATATTATGGTATATTCTGGTATATTTTGGCATATTCTGCTATATTCTAGTATATTCAGGTATATTCTCGTATATTCTCCTATTTTCTAGTAATATTATGGTATATTTTGGCATATTCTGCTATATTCTAGTATATTCAGGTATATTCTCGTATATTCTTCTATATTCTAGTAATATTATCGTATATTCTGGTATATTCTTCTATATTCTAGTAATATTATGGTATATTCTGGTAAATTCTTCTATATTCTAGTAATATTATGGTATATTCTGGTGTATTCTTCTATATTCTAATAATATTATGGTATATTCTGGTATATTCTTCTATATTCTAGTAATATTATGGTATATTCTCGTATATTCTTCCATATTCGAGTAATATTATGGTATATTCTGGTATATTCAAGTATATTCTGGTATATTCTGCTATATTCTAGTATATTCTCGAATATTCTTCTATATTCTACTAATATTATGGTGTATTCTCCTATATTCTAGTAATATTATCGTATATTCTCGTATATTCTTCTATATTCGAGTAATATTATGGTATATTCTGGTATATTCAAGTATATTCTGGTATATTCTGCTATATTCTAGTATGTTCTGGTATATTCAGGTATATTCTGGTATATTCTTCTATATTCTAGTAATATTATGGTATATTCTCCTATATTCTTCTATATTCGTGTAATATTATGGTATATTCTGGCATATTCTGCTATATTCTAGTATATTTAGGTATATTCTCGTATATTCTTCTATAGTCTAGTAATATTATGGTATATTTTGGCATATTCTGCTATGTTCTAGTATATTCAGGTATATTCTCGTATATTCTTCTATATTCTAGTAATATTATGGTATATTCTGGTATATTCTGGTATATTCTGCTATATTCTAGTATATTCTGCTATATTCTAGTATATTCTGGTATATTCTCGTATATTCTTCTATATTCTAGTCATATTATTGTATATTCCGGTATATTCTTCTATATTCTAGTAATATTATGGTATATTGTCGTATATTCTTCCATATTCAAGTAATATTATGGTATATTCTGGTATATTAAAGTACATTCTGGTATATTCAAGTATATTCTGGTATATTCTTCTATATTCTAGTAATATTATGGTATATTCTGGTATATTCTTCTATATTCTAGAAACATTATGGTATATTCTGGTATATACTTCTATATTCTAGTAATATTATGGTATATTCTCGTATATTCTTCTATATTCGAGTAATATTATGGTATATTATGGTATATTCTGGTATAATCTGGTATATTCTGGTATATTCTAGTATATTCAGGTATATTCTCGTATATTCTTCTATATTCTAGTAATATTATGGTATATTCTGGTATATTCTAGTACATTCTGCTATATTCTAGTATATTCAGGTATATTCTCGTATATTCTTCTATATTCTAGTAATATATGGTATATTCTGGTATATTCTGCTATATTCTAGTATATTCTCGAATGTTCTTCTATATTCTAGTAATATTATGGTCTATATTCTGGTATATTCTCCTATATTCTAGTAATATTATCGTATATTCTCGTATATTCTTCTATATTCGATTAATATTATGGTATATTCTGGTATATTCAAGTATATTCTGGTATATTCTGATATATTCTAGTATATTCTCGAATATTCTTCTATATTCTAGTAATATTATGGTATATTCTCGTATATTCTTCTATATTCGAGTAATATTATGGTATATTCTGGTATATTCAAGTATATTCTGGTATATTCTGCTATATTCTAGTATATTCAGGTATATTCAGGTATATTCTGGTATATTCTTCTATATTCAAGTAATATTATGGTATACTCTGGTATATTCTTCTATATTCTAGTAATATTATGGTATATTCTGGTATATTCTTCTATATTCTAGTAATATTATGGTATATTCTCGTATATTCTTCTATATTCGAGTAATATTATGGTATATTATGGTATATTCTGGTAAATTCTGGTATATTCTGCTATATTCTACTATATTCAGGTATATTCTCGTATATTCTTCTATATTCTAGTAATATTATGGTATATTCTGGTATATTCTGGTACATTCTGCTATATTCTAGTATATTCAGGCATATTCTCGTATATTCTTCTATATTCGAGTAATATTATGGTTTATTCTGGTATATTCAAGTATATTCTGGTATATTCTGCTATATTCTAGTATATTCTCGAATATTCTTCTATATTCTAGTAATATTATGGTATATTCTCCTATATTCTAGTAATATTATCGTATATTCTCGTATATTCTTCTATATTCGAGTAATATTACGGTATATTCCGGTATATTCAAGTATATTCTGGTATATTCTGCTATATTCTAGTATATTCACGTATATTCAGGTATATTCTGGTATATTCTTTTATATTCTAGTAATATTATGGTATATTCTGGTATATTCTTCTATATTCTAGTAATATTATGGTATATTCTGGTATATTCTTCTATATTCTAGTAATATTATGGTATATTCTGGTATATTCTTCTATATTCTAGTAATATTATGGTATATTCTCGTATATTCTTCTATATTCGAGTAATATTATGGTATATTATGGTATATTCTTCTATATTCGAGTAATATTATGGTATATGATGGTATATTCTGGTATAATCTGGTATATTCTGGTATATTCTAGTATATTCAGGTATATTCTCGTATATTCTTGTATATTCTAGTATATTCTGCTATATTCTAGTATATTCTGGTATATTCTCGTATATTCTTCTATATTCGAGTAATATTATGGTATATTCTCGTATATTCTTCTATATTCGAGTAATATTATGGTATATTATGGTATATTCTGGTATAATCTGGTATATTCTGGTATATTCTAGTATATTCAGGTATATTCTCGTATATTCTGGTATATTCTGGTATATTCTGTTATATTCTAGTATATTCTGCTATATTCTAGTATATTCTGGTATATTCTCGTATATTCTTCTATATTCTAGTAATATTATGGTATATTCTCGTATATTCTTCTATATTCGAGTAATATTATGGTATATTATGGTATATTCTGGTATAATCTGGTATATTCTGGTATATTCTAGTATATTCAGGTATATTCTCGTATATTCTTCTATATTCTAGTAATATTATGGTATATTCTGGTATATTCTAGTACATTCTGCTATATTCTAGTATATTCAGGTATATTCTCGTATATTCTTCTATATTCTAGTAATATATGGTATATTCTGGTATATTCCAGTATATTCTGGTATATTCTGCTATATTCTAGTATATTCTCGAATTTTCTTCTATATTCTAGTAATATTATGGTCTATATTCTGGTATATTCTCCTATATTCTAGTAATATTATCGTATATTCTCGTATATTCTTCTATATTCTAGTAATATTATGGTATATTCTGGTATATTCAAGTATATTCTGGTATATTCTAGTATATTCAGGTATATTCTCGTATATTCTTCTATATTCTAGTAATATTATGGTATATTCTGGTATATTTTGGCATATTCTGCTATATTCTAGTATATTCAGGTATATTCTCGTATATTCTCCTATTTTCTAGTAATATTATGGTATATTTTGGCATATTCTGCTATATTCTAGTATATTCAGGTATATTCTCGTATATTCTTCTATATTCGAGTAATATTATGGTATATTATGGTATATTCTTCTATATTCGAGTAATATTATGGTATATTATGGTATATTCTGGTATAATCTGGTATATTCTGGTATATTCTAGTATATTCAGGTATATTCTCGTATATTCTGGTATATTCTGGTATATTCTGTTATATTCTAGTATATTCTGCTATATTCTAGTATATTCTGGTATATTCTCGTATATTCTTCTATATTCTAGTAATATTATGGTATATTCTCGTATATTCTTCTATATTCGAGTAATATTATGGTATATTATGGTATATTCTGGTATAATCTGGTATATTCTGGTATATTCTAGTATATTCAGGTATATTCTCGTATATTCTTCTATATTCTAGTAATATTATGGTATATTCTGGTATATTCTAGTACATTCTGCTATATTCTAGTATATTCAGGTATATTCTCGTATATTCTTCTATATTCTAGTAATATATGGTATATTCTGGTATATTCCAGTATATTCTGGTATATTCTGCTATATTCTAGTATATTCTCGAATTTTCTTCTATATTCTAGTAATATTATGGTCTATATTCTGGTATATTCTCCTATATTCTAGTAATATTATCGTATATTCTCGTATATTCTTCTATATTCTAGTAATATTATGGTATATTCTGGTATATTCAAGTATATTCTGGTATATTCTAGTATATTCAGGTATATTCTCGTATATTCTTCTATATTCTAGTAATATTATGGTATATTCTGGTATATTTTGGCATATTCTGCTATATTCTAGTATATTCAGGTATATTCTCGTATATTCTCCTATTTTCTAGTAATATTATGGTATATTTTGGCATATTCTGCTATATTCTAGTATATTCAGGTATATTCTCGTATATTCTTCTATATTCTAGTAATATTATCGTATATTCTGGTATATTCTTCTATATTCTAGTAGTATTATGGTATATTCTGGTAAATTCTTCTATATTCTAGTAATATTATGGTATATTCTGGTGTATTCTTCTATATTCTAATAATATTATGGTATATTCTGGTATATTCTTCTATATTCTAGTAATATTATGGTATATTCTCGTATATTCTTCCATATTCGAGTAATATTATGGTATATTCTGGTATATTCAAGTATATTCTGGTATATTCTGCTATATTCTAGTATATTCTCGAATATTCTTCTATATTCTACTAATATTATGGTGTATTCTCCTATATTCTAGTAATATTATCGTATATTCTCGTATATTCTTCTATATTCGAGTAATATTATGGTATATTCTGGTATATTCAAGTATATTCTGGTATATTCTGCTATATTCTAGTATGTTCTGGTATATTCAGGTATATTCTGGTATATTCTTCTATATTCTAGTAATATTATGGTATATTCTCCTATATTCTTCTATATTCGTGTAATATTATGGTATATTATGCTATATTCTGGTATATTCTGGTATATTTTGGTATATTCTAGTATATTCAGGTGTATTCTCGTATATTCTTCTATATTCTAGTAATATTATGGTATATTCTGGTATATTCTTCTATATTCTAGTAATATTATGGTATATTCTCGTATATTCTTCTATATTCGAGTAATATTATGGTATATTATGGTATATTCTGGTATAATCTGGTATATTCTGGTATATTCTAGTATATTCAGGTATATTCTCGTATATTCTGGTATATTCTGGTATATTCTGTTATATTCTAGTATATTCTGCTATATTCTAGTATATTCTGGTATATTCTCGTATATTCTTCTATATTCTAGTAATATTATGGTATATTCTCGTATATTCTTCCATATTCGAGTAATATTATAGTATATTCTGGTATATTCAAGTATATTCTGGTATATTCTGCTATATTCTAGTAATATTATGGTATATTCTGGTATATTCTTCTATATTCTAGTAATATTATGGTATATTCTGGTATATTCTTCTATATTCTAATAATATTATGGTATATTCTGGTATATTCTTCTATATTCTAGTAATATTATGGTATATTCTCGTATATTCTTCCATATTCGAGTAATATTATGGTATATTCTGGTATATTCAAGTATATTCTGGTATATTTTGCTATATTCTAGTATATTCTCGAATATTCTTCTATATTCTACTAATATTATGGTGTATTCTCCTATATTCTAGTAATATTATCGTATATTCTCGTATATTCTTCTATATTCGAGTAATGTTATGGTATATTCTGGTATATTCAAGTATATTCTGGTATATTCTGCTATATTCTAGTATATTCAGGTATATTCAGGTATATTCTGGTATATTCTTCTATATTCTAGTAATATTATGGTATATTCTCGTATATTCTTCTTTATTCGTGTAATATTATGGTATATTATGGTATATTCTGGTATATTCTGGTATATTCTGGTATATTCTAGTATATTCAGGTGTATTCTCGTATATTCTTCTATATTCTAGTAATATTATGGTATATTCTGGTATATTCTTCTATATTCTAGTAATATTATGGTATATTCTCGTATATTCTTCTATATTCGAGTAATATTATGGTATATTCTGGTATATTCTTCTATATTCTAGTAATATTCTGGTATATTCTTCTATATTCTAGTAATATTATGGTATATTCTGGTATATTCTTCTATATTCTAGTAATATTATGGTATATTCTCGTATATTCTTCTATATTCGAGTAATATTATGGTATATTATGGTATATTCTGGTATAATCTGGTATATTCTGGTATATTCTAGTATATTCAGGTATATTCTCGTATATTCTTCTATATTCTAGTAATATTATGGTATATTCTGGTATATTCTAGTACATTCTGCTATATTCTAGTATATTCAGGTATATTCTCGTATATTCTTCTATATTCTAGTAATATATGGTATATTCTGGTATATTCAAGTATATTCTGGTATATTCTGCTATATTCTAGTATATTCTCGAATTTTCTTCTATATTCTAGTAATATTATGGTCTATATTCTGGTATATTCTCCTATATTCTAGTAATATTATCGTATATTCTCGTATATTCTTCTATATTCTAGTAATATTATGGTATATTCTGGTATATTCAAGTATATTCTGGTATATTCAAGTATATTCTGGTATATTCTAGTATATTCAGGTATATTCTCGTATATTCTTCTATATTCTAGTAATATTATGGTATATTCTGGTATATTTTGGCATATTCTGCTATATTCTAGTATATTCAGGTATATTCTCGTATATTCTCCTATTTTCTAGTAATATTATGGTATATTTTGGCATATTCTGCTATATTCTAGTATATTCAGGTATATTCTCGTATATTCTTCTATATTCTAGTAATATTATCGTATATTCTGGTATATTCTTCTATATTCTAGTAATATTATGGTATATTCTGGTAAATTCTTCTATATTCTAGTAATATTATGGTATATTCTGGTGTATTCTTCTATATTCTAATAATATTATGGTATATTCTGGTATATTCTTCTATATTCTAGTAATATTATGGTATATTCTCGTATATTCTTCCATATTCGAGTAATATTATGGTATATTCTGGTATATTCAAGTATATTCTGGTATATTCTGCTATATTCTAGTATATTCTCGAATATTCTTCTATATTCTACTAATATTATGGTGTATTCTCCTATATTCTAGTAATATTATCGTATATTCTCGTATATTCTTCTATATTCGAGTAATATTATGGTATATTCTGGTATGTTCAAGTATATTCTGGTATATTCTGCTATATTCTAGTATGTTCTGGTATATTCAGGTATATTCTGGTATATTCTTCTATATTCTAGTAATATTATGGTATATTCTCCTATATTCTTCTATATTCGTGTAATATTATGGTATATTCTGGCATATTCTGCTATATTCTAGTATATTTAGGTATATTCTCGTATATTCTTCTATAGTCTAGTAATATTATGGTATATTTTGGCATATTCTGCTATGTTCTAGTATATTCAGGTATATTCTGGTATATTCTGTTATATTCTAGTATATTCTGCTATATTCTAGTATATTCTGGTATATTCTCGTATATTCTTCTATATTCTAGTAATATTATGGTATATTCTCGTATATTCTTCTATATTCGAGTAATATTATGGTATATTATGGTATATTCTGGTATAATCTGGTATATTCTGGTATATTCTAGTATATTCAGGTATATTCTCGTATATTCTTCTATATTCTAGTAATATTATGGTATATTCTGGTATATTCTAGTACATTCTGCTATATTCTAGTATATTCAGGTATATTCTCGTATATTCTTCTATATTCTAGTAATATATGGTATATTCTGGTATATTCCAGTATATTCTGGTATATTCTGCTATATTCTAGTATATTCTCGAATTTTCTTCTATATTCTAGTAATATTATGGTCTATATTCTGGTATATTCTCCTATATTCTAGTAATATTATCGTATATTCTCGTATATTCTTCTATATTCTAGTAATATTATGGTATATTCTGGTATATTCAAGTATATTCTGGTATATTCTAGTATATTCAGGTATATTCTCGTATATTCTTCTATATTCTAGTAATATTATGGTATATTCTGGTATATTTTGGCATATTCTGCTATATTCTAGTATATTCAGGTATATTCTCGTATATTCTCCTATTTTCTAGTAATATTATGGTATATTTTGGCATATTCTGCTATATTCTAGTATATTCAGGTATATTCTCGTATATTCTTCTATATTCTAGTAATATTATCGTATATTCTGGTATATTCTTCTATATTCTAGTAATATTATGGTATATTCTGGTAAATTCTTCTATATTCTAGTAATATTATGGTATATTCTGGTGTATTCTTCTATATTCTAATAATATTATGGTATATTCTGGTATATTCTTCTATATTCTAGTAATATTATGGTATATTCTCGTATATTCTTCCATATTCGAGTAATATTATGGTATATTCTGGTATATTCAAGTATATTCTGGTATATTCTGCTATATTCTAGTATATTCTCGAATATTCTTCTATATTCTACTAATATTATGGTGTATTCTCCTATATTCTAGTAATATTATCGTATATTCTCGTATATTCTTCTATATTCGAGTAATATTATGGTATATTCTGGTATATTCAAGTATATTCTGGTATATTCTGCTATATT